>NC_043972.1:38389617-38689617 GCF_902148855.1 Sphaeramia orbicularis | reverse complement strand
AGTGAACTACGCTGAGCTTTCAAACGCATTCAGTCACATGGAGTATTACCAACAGTCAAGGACACAGGGCTGTAAGCAGGACAAGAATGACTGTTGAACCATCTAGCATCCCCTCTAAAACTTGTTTATTACAGTTAATAAAATAGAGATATATTTATAATTTCAACTCTAAAAGCAGCCACATTCACTTCAGAGTGTAGGACTGCAACTAATGATAATTAATCTGTAGATTATTTTAATAACTAATTGATTCATCGGATAAACATAAAAGACTCAATTCTCAAAGATTGGTATTTAACCCAAAACAATAGGCCTATAGGCTGCAGACAAGTCAGTAATCATTACATTCCTGCAATGGTGTCGGATTTAGTTAGCGAGGGCTAGTCTAAGTACCTAGACTTGTTATTGCTAGAGACTAGCAAGATATAGTCTTCAATCAGCTCCATTTATAGGCTATCAAACTAGTGTTGTATGTTCCAGTCAATGATAGGTGACATTAGTCCGGTGACCTGATAAACAGAGATGGATGAAAATGTTATAATTATGACGATAGTGTCTAACTAGCTAGTGGGCTAAAGTAGTCACATAGGCTATCTTAAGCTAGGTTTACATCGTGTTCACGGTGGCCACAGGAGCTCTGTTTGCCCAAAACGTAGTGCGTTGTGGGATTTTGGCCCTTTTTCTCTCCATATTCAAGTTTTCTTAAATAAACGGCACACTACATTTGGGCCAAACAGGGCTGCTGTGACCATCACGAACATAATGTAAACCTCTCTTTAATAATCTGGCCTGACATCCAAAGCCTTAGCTATGCTGCTCTGTGTTTTCCTCTGTTACACTACACAGTGTACACAACATGCCTCAGTACTAATATGCTCAAGACCCAATGAATCGACTGCGAATTCGTTGCCAACTCTTTTAAGAATTGATTTGGATCAATTTAATTGATTCATTGTTGCAGCACTATCAGATGGTAATATTTACTGACATTTTGTGGTGAAGTTGTAGATAACCAACCGATACCCCGCCCTCTCTCACTTTGGTAGTCACAAAAACATGAAAGTCCCCAAATGTTAATTTTGTTTAGATTTTTTTTTTTTTTTTTTTTGTTTAGAAAATATTAATTCAGGTCAACACTCAAAAATGGTAAATGATGGTTGTGACTTTTACCACTGGATGATACCTTTAAAACCAAAAAAAGATAAGGATGAGGGTGATAAAAAGGCACATTCTAAAGAAACATAATTTTTGATTATACATTCATGAAAACACTACAACTATTACATCCCATTTCTGTAATTAGATTCAGTTTCATTAAATCTTATACGCTGGGCCTAAAATATATGTAAAAATTGCATGCAGTTGTAGTCTGTGTTTCAACTTTTTCATGCCTACTGTAAGGTCTGGATGTGTAATGGTATGTGTGTTTTATCCTGCTCTACAATGTTGAACCAAGACAAGGACATCAATTACTTGGGATCAAATTACTTAATTCAAAAGCCATTTAACGCTGATCTCTTCCACCCCAGTAACTAGATAGCGCTGTCTGCAACACTTCCACTAGCATTAGCCTCTGTATTTGTTTCTTTATTACTTTTAGCATTAGCCTAGCTATAGGCATAGCACAGCCCTTTTAATTAAGTCTGTTTTGAACACAGTGCTTTTCAGATCACGTTAGCGCGCTAACTGAAGCAGGACCACTCTGTCTTGCCTTGTTGCCTCCCTCATCACACGCCTGTTTCTCTTCCCTGGCTTTACTTCTTTGTCTGCTTGCCTTCTCTGTTCTCATTTTCTCCCGGGGTCACTGGTCAACCATAACGAAAAGAACTTTCTTACCCCGTGTTTGTATGGTGCTCTGTGTGTTGGGTGTATTTCTATACTTGTGAGATTTTGGCTTGTCATGAGAACACATGGTGAGGTTATGACTCTGTTTCAGGCGCGGCAGTATCAGGCTGGGGTTGAGTCAAGGGTGAGGTGTGTAACAGCGGAGGGTTAATGGTAGGGTTAACAGTTGTACAATTAATGTTTTAGGAAGACTGTGTGTATACAGCAGGACATAGGAAGAGACCATTATCTGTTGTTTTACTTTCCCAACTATCCTTCTACTCCTGTCCTGTGGATGTGCATGCCAATAAGATGCGGATAGCTGGGTGTTTCAATTTTCAATGGAGCAAGGGATGTGCAGAGGAAGAATGGAGAGAGAGAGGGATGAGAGGAGGAAGAGTGGATGACATGATAAAGCAGAGACTTGGATGGGAACATTGCAGTGGAGTGTAGGACAGCTGTCCGACAGGATAAAGATGGGTGGTGGAGCCTGTGGTGACAAGAGAAAGGGTGAATACAGAATAGGAGGAAGCAAAACAAGTACGAGTGCATTTTATGACACTATATTCTACTGCTGATGCATCCAAAGTGGCAGAAAATGATCAGTTATGACTCCATTCTCTCCTCCTATCTATTCAGAAAATGAGGAAAATGCAGAAAATTAGGCTCTCTCCATCCCAGACGGGGCAGCTGATGTGACCTTGTCCTCTACAGGTGTACATAGGAGATGTTAATGGTTAACATAATTGGTGCAGAATGCATGGTGTCAAGGGTCCTGTTTGAAGCTGATTACATGTCACTTGTGCCTCAGGCATATTCCTCTCTCAAATTGTAAAACCTCTGGAGCAGCAAGTTCCTCTTCATTTACATTTGCAGTGGAAGGAAGTTGTTACATGTTGATCCACTACTTTGCAACATGTGGAGTGGGATATCACTGAGCATCAGTGAAATTTTCCGGCTGAAGGCTACATAAATATTCAACTAACTCACATTTGTGGGACACACAGATCTATTGAGCTGCCAGTAGGAGAAGGCAAACAAACACTTCTTCTAAACATGATTGGTGGTGTGTGTTTCAAATCTGTGATGGGGAGGCCATATTTACTTAAGTACAGTGCTGTGGGATTGTATCTCTACACTTACATTTTACTTTTAGAATCCAAAGAGAATACATAGTTGTTTCTTGTTTATTTGTTTTGTTGTTTAATATAATATTTAAAGCATTTGTTTTGCTGGGATTTGAGTCATTATGAGCGTTAAATACCTCCTTAACCTTTCCTATGGAAACTTTCTTTTGCTACTAATTGAAATACTCATGAATGTTTGGTGTATGATGAAACTCAATACAAAGCATAGAGGTTAACCTCATCTATGTGCATATGTGACAAAGGCACATTTTAAAATGGGAGACATTTAGTCTTGTTTTTTAATCTAATTGAGATGCATACAGCCAGGATGCACAATGTCTTTTGCATATTTATGTTAAAATAATCTGAACAGGTCATTAAAAATTCTTGAGCTGCAATGAATGGAGGAAAAAGGAAAGACAGAAGACAAATTAAAGGAGAGACAGAATGAGAGGTGAGAGACAGAAAACGAACGATAGACGAGAGACAAAGACAGAGCAGAAACACCTCTAATGAAGATGAACAACACAGAGAATCTGTCACAGAAGAGGAGCGATGGCTGATAGATGGTGACGATAAAGGAGAAGACGAGTGTTTAACTCTCACGACGGTCATCATGTGGCCAGCCCACAATAGTCTGCCCATTCAGGCTGCACAGTGACATCACTGCTCCTGACTGTAGGGGACGCTGGGCGTTAGTGTCACCGCGACAACTGGCTCTCCTCCAGTTGTTGCCAGGCGGCAGTCTCCATGGAGATGTATATGGTGGGAGAGGGGGTGGAGAGGAAGAGAATGAAAAAACCCCTAAGGGGCTTCTGTGTGTGTGAGAGAGTTAATGCACGTATGTATGTGCATGCACGTCACCTACTGAAAGCCTTTTTCAGGGTGAGATAGTAATGTCATTAAATTTAATGTTGATGGTGACTGATTAGAAATGTCTAATGGTGATATATGTCTTATGCCAGAAGGTTCTTGATAATGCTTACTTGGAGTGACAGGTCTGTCACTCACTGTGCACGTCCCTTCTCATGTGTTTTATTCAGACCCAGGTAATGATAAAAAGAGCAGTGTAGGTGCATGTGTATCAGTGGGATGACACAGCAGTGAATACGAATCTGTTTTTTCTATCTCTAATGATGTATTACCTGTAGGGAGGAGAATGGAAGACATAAACACGCACATACACACCACCTGTGTTTTTTTTCTCTACAGTATATACTTTTATTTTATTCCCTTTTTCCCACTGCGCTTCACCTCCTCCATCTCCCACTTTGCCCTCTCTTGTAATCAGATGTGAGTAATACACATTGTCACCCTGAGCAAAATCACTTCTCTTTACTTTCTTATACAGCGCATACACACAACATACACATGTGCACACCACTGAATGTACACATCTGCTTCTGTGCTATAGGCAAAACATTAGGTCTCTGCATCAATAAACATTATGTTCTGTGTTGCAGTGACCAAACACTGCAATGTACTGTATATGCTGTACTGTAGAAACCTTTTATCGAGTTCTCCACTGCACAGTATAAATATATAGGCTGAAATAAATAGATACACATACTGTATATACTGAATAGCTAACATGATCAACTATCCACAGGGCCTGTAGTCCTCAAAGGTTTTCACAGAATAGGCTTAAATTTGATATCAAAGCAGTGCGGTATCAGGGTAGTGTAGGTCAGCATATGTATTTGTTTATACAAGCTGCACAATTCACACAGGTTTATGCTGCTGCTGCTATCAAAAAAGGAAGTGCATTCAAGATTTATCCTAGAATACTGGTTTACAAAGGTGGTTAGTAAGATGTTTGTCAGCACTGACTATTTCTAACAACTAATGAATAAGCTAAAATCCAAAAACTGCAATCTAAGTTTTGGCACAATCATTGCTTATGTTCTTTAGCACAGGCAGTGAGTTATTCAACACACATATCCAGATGACTATGACAGACTGAGCTATTTATTTCGACATTGAGTAATTTCTTCTGGCTAAAGAATGTGATTTTATGTTCTTCTGATGTGCTGCTTTTAATAATTATGTGAAGCCCTCATTTTTATGCTAGTTCTGATCAATCACTGCCATGTGATAAACCCTCATGGCATCTTGTCTTCTGTGGTCAATGTAGTTACTAGAGGACATCTTAACAATAACCTTAGTCATTAAATTTATTGCCTTTCCTATGTGAAATGGTGCCTCTGCTTTTTCCACCTGGAGGGCAATGGTTTTATTTCATAAAAGTATATTAATATCCTCTAATGTCAAAGAGAGCTGTCATTCATGGCACTGAGGTGGTCCACCTTTGTTAACAGCTCCAACAGAGCTGTGGAAGATGGAGTGAGTCAGAAACCAGGGTAATTCTTATTCTTAGTATACTTCTTTATTTCAGTAAGCCCTTCTGACATCATTGAAACAAAGTTGTGGTATGTTTTACACGACGGCTTTCATTTCCACATGCTTAGAAAACATGGATACTTGACTTGATTTGCCCGTGGACCACAGGAAACAATTAATAAACAAAAAGATTTATCAGATAAAATTAATAAACATTAAAAGGCTCATAACTCATCTTTCTTTGAAATGATTTATTGCGAATTGACTGGCGTATTAACTAAATTAACTTGGTACAATGATTGACACTAGGTTTATGTGGCAAATAAATCAATACATTTACTGCATTTGACAGCTGCAACTGTATTTTAGCTGTAAATGTGTTTGTGACAAAGAATTTCAATTGGGGAAAAAAAAATCCCGGTGTAAATCAATTAATTTTCAATATGATTTAGAAAAAAAACATTTACAACAACATATGTTGTAAATGTCTATACTGAGCATATAATTTGCAGTTAGAGAAGGAAGTGCCTTAGGTGTACAAATTGTACTGGAATTTTTCCAGTCAAGTGTTGAGTGAAAAGAGCATCCAGGTATTTACTGAAACCTGTTTTATTGTCTGGGTTAAAATGGGTTAAGGATTCAAATCACAGCAGAACTGTTGAAGTTACATTGTTGTTTTACACTATCTATGATGGAGGCACAGGCTGTTAATGGACAATATTTGTGCCTGCAGGGATTAGTATTGTTACTGCTCGAACTAAGACTCCCTGGCCAGCCCTGATCTACTGTGTCTAGTTGCTCTGCCAGTTTTTCTGCCAGGCACTTTAATCAGCTCCTCATTGCTGCATGAGTTTCCTATGTAGGCCTGGCCTCCCTCCCCTTGTGCCTGGCAGCCTGTTATTTTTTCCTGCCACATCCACAGCACATCAACCTGTAAGTGTCATTTAGCTATCAACACACACGGCTCCCCAGAGCTTTTTTGTTATTAAAAAATGGGACATGCTCCCCCCGCCACCAGGGTGTCGCGTGTTTTTGTGTGTAAGTGTGTGTGTTGAGGTTCATTTTGGCTACAGAGAGACAGTGCTATTACTAAGAGCAACCCTGTGTTCCCCTAGAGGAATCAATGAATCAAGAATTATTTGTGTGCCTCTCCTGAGCGTAAGCACGTCTTTTAGGTATCCAAGAAGTAGGTGTGTTTATTCTCGCATGCATTACTGTGTGTGTGCGCATGTGTGTGTGTTTTAAGCGTGGGCTGAATGCTGCAAAGAGCTCAAACTGCAAGCAAAATATAACCTGGGAAATTTTGTTTTTCCTCATTGGTATATGTCAGGTCCTAAATTCACTCTTTTTATTATTACTAAGTTTTTACAGTGAATTTTTCATACCTCCGCTCAGATAAAAAGGGTGATTACCTATGTAGAAACATTCGATTTACCGGCGAGTACAAAAGCCCTCTAGGTGATAAGTTAGCCTTCTTATTGGATAGACCAACTTGCACCTGGGCTTATCTGTCTCTGTTTGCAACTACAGGTTTTTATCTGTTTATTATTTTTTCTTGAGGCGAGATTGAAAGGAAGTGTTTATATCAGAGAATCATTAAAAATGACAAGTAGAAATGTCTGGGCAACACAACTGCCTGCCATGACTGGCTTTGTGTTTCACTACTCCAGTAACCGAAGCAAAATGAGCTGTCAGATATAGACTGCATATAGACTTTCTGCTTGTGTGTCTGTGTGTACACATTTCATATTTGATCAAAATTATGCTGTCAAGAGATGTGTGTGTGATCTGCTGTTCATGCTTTTGATCGATACTGTGCTGCCAGGGGGTTGTGTGTGTGCGTGTACACATATCTATGCCTGCTACTTCAATGTGATTTTTTTTTTTGGGTGGCAAAGTCTAACGGGGTTTAGCCTCGCCCCAAATCTGTGCCATATTAGTATTTATATATTCCGGTTCATTTTCCACCCGTTTACACGCAAGCACAAACACAAAGGTGCACAAGCTGGAGTACACATACACACATACACAGAATGCTTTATTTATTTGTGGGAGTTTTTAAGCTAATTAGTTTGAGTCCAGGGGAAAACAGTAATTGCCTCCCAGGAGTAAAGGAGGATGACAAAGGGAAAGAGAAAGGAGGGAGGCCTTGAGGGAGAGAAAGAAAAAGAAAAAGAGTAAAATGCCGGGAGACTAAGTTTGGGAGTGGGAGGAGCTTTACTGGCAGTTTGTTGAAAAAGCATGTTTGGACACATACTGTCTGAAAATCGGAGTGTGGTAAGTGTGTCAGCGGAGTGTGACATATCAACCCTGATGGTGATTGAAGCCGTGTGTTTTCCGAGGCATCACCTTTATGTGTGTGAGTTCACTTTAGTCAGCGTTCGCTTAGCTAATAATGTGTTTGCAAGTGTGGGCGGTGAGCGAGACATTCCTAACTGACACTGACAATATTGTATAATTTGAGTAACTGGGGGAGTGCGAGGGGAGCTATGCAACAAGGAAGAGCAGAAATGCAGAGAGCAAAAAAAAAAAAAGCTGTGTTAAAAAAAAAAAAAAAATGGAAAGGATTTGAGGCTTAAAGAGATACAGTAAGAAGAGAAAAGACACACAGTGACAAAGTCAGACAAACAAGAAAGAGACACAAGAAAGCCCAGTAGCAGAATGATGCAGAGATTAAAAGATAAGGGGGGAAGATTGGGGGGAAAAAAATGAAATTCAATGAGAGAAATGGTGAAGATGATGAAAAATAGGCCACCTCAGAGGGTTTTTTGGGAACACAGGCAATCAGTCATTCCATTAATCACAAACCTTCCCTCATCCCACCATAAATTTAATCCTGACTCACTGCCTTTTGCCCGCACTTTACTTTTCTCATAAGAAAAAAGTTTACCTCTCTATTCCTTTGTATTTCTGTGTGATCCATTCAGTTCAAAAGGTGCCATTTCTATCACTGGAACGTTAGATATATAAATATGCACGAAAGCTAACTCTAAAGTACATCTCGTTATTAAGCAGCTAAGGTAGGTTACTTAAGCAGCTACGTGAGTCAGTGGCAGTGTGAAGAATTTCCCCTATAGCACTGTTCTCAAATACTATACTTTTGGTGAATAATTCTAATTATTAAAATCATTCAGAAATACAAATGTCTTTCATGTTTCTAAGTTTTAACCCATAAGGACCCGGTGTGACTTTTGTAGCAGTGACCAAATGAATTTTTCTCTCTATTTTACCTTTCTTAAGTGATTAATCTCCATTTATTATGACATTATCCTCTGAATTTTGAATTTTTTTCAATAGAAATTGCGTATTTTCCTATGGTTAATTGACTGATCATATAGATGTTCATAAAAGTTCAGAGTAAAGTCAAAGGTTTTTATATCAAAACAGAAAAAGAAAAAAATGAAAAAAAATTGACTTTTTCAGTAAAATATTTCTCTGTGTAGAATGTTAAGTGACTTATTATCGTTTATTGTAATATTATCTTCTGTATTATTTTTTGGGGGGGGGATTCAGAAAAAAATCAGTTTTTTTCCTATATTTAATCTGCTGATCATGTAAATGTTCATTAAAACTCAAATTCAAATTCAGGGTTATTATATCAGAAACAGACAAAACTGAAGAAAAAGTGACTTTTTCTGTAAAATACATCTCTAACTGAACATAAACCCAGTATCTCCATCCTCATCCTCATCTGTCATTGATCCAACTCCATGGGTTTTACTGGTGAATTAATGTTGTAGAAGATGACGGTGTTTCCATGTTCATTACGGAGCCTCTGAACGTCCAAATGGGTCAAATCTGATGACCATGAAAAGATAAAAACTGTATTTTATACCAGTTATTTACATGTATTGATAGGATTAATGGATGAACAGTTTAGATCAATATGCTTTTGGTTGACAGTGGATGTTTGGGCCTTTATGGGTTAAAGGTGTTAGTATATTTAGTATTAATATTCCAGACTCTCAACAGCAGAGGGAAATCACATACCAGAACGCACTCATGACAACCAAAACCACCGACACATCAGTGCTATGTATCCACAGACTGAATCACTCACTATAGTAGTAGTAGTAGTAGTAGTAGTAGTAGTAGTAGTAGTAGTGGTAGTGGTAGTGGTAGTAGTAGTAGTAGTGGTAGTGGTAGTAGTAGTGGTAGTAGTAGTAGTAGTAGTGGTAGTAGTAGTGGTAGTGGTGGTAGTAGTAGTAGTAGTGGTAGTAGTAGTGGTAGTAGTAGTAGTAGTAGTAGTAGTAGTAGTAGTGGTAGTAGTAGTAGTGGTAGTAGTAGTAGTAGTAGTAGTAGTAGTAGTGGTAGTAGTAGTAGTGGTAGTGGTAGTGGTGGTAGTAGTAGTGGTAGTAGTAGTAGTAGTAGTGGTAGTAGTAGTAGTAGTGGTAGTAGTAGTAGTAGTAGTAGTAGTAGTGGTAGTACTAGTAGTAGTGGCAGTAGTAGTGGTAGTAGTAGTAGTAGTGGCAGTAGTAGTAGTAGTAGTTTATTCGGTCGTTAATTACTTTAAACAACAAACAAAAAACAACATATCCATTGTTCCATATACAATGCAACTGAAAAGAAGTTAAGACTTATTTTGCCTAACCCCTTTTTACAATTAACACAATTTTTTCATATGAAAACAAACAAACAAACAAACATTTCAGTGTAATCATTGCTAAATATACAACAGAAGAGAATACATATTTAATTTAATTCAGGTAAATCATGTCCTTATCTCAATTGATTCTAGTCTTTTAAACAAATATTTTCTTTAGTCAATCCAGAGCTCTATATTTTTGAATAATAGTTAATTTGTAGATCTTATTAAAAGTTTTAATTGTTTTAGACTGTTTTAATCGATCTTCCAGGCCATTCCAAAGATTAACCCCTCTAATTTAGGTATGGAAGAATCACTGAATAAAGTATAAAGCGCATTGTTTACACACATCTGCAATATGGTTTCATCAACTTTTCTACTTCCAACTACAACATATAGTTATTTTTAACAGTCTAAATAACACTCTTATAATCTCCACGTGTTGCATCAGCTGATCCTTTACATCATAGCTCTGTTAAATTAGCTCTGTTTCCGGCAGAAAACATCCACAGTCAAACCCCAAATCACCTCCATTTTCTGTAGAGTTTGTGTTGTTAATAGCTGCACTAAAGGTCTGTTTGGAATTATCCTACAAATGGCCAACAGTAAAGATAATAACAGCTAATTTTATACCTACATTAACTTCATAATCAAACTGACTCCATCTTTTTATTTTGAGCTGTATTCAGAGGTGAAAACAATAAGTGATTCCGCCTTTTATCACTTTTTCTCTTTCGTTGACTCTAAAGTGGTTAAGAATGTTAAAGCTGCATTCTCTTTTCATATATATACTAGGATTTTAGCATGTTATGTTTATATATTTTGCTGTTATGTTATTATACAATTGTTCAAATATTCCTCAGCAAGAAAATAAAACACAGTACTGTAATTGGAGTAGTTACTATATCAGTTCCTGTTATTCAGCATTATCAAATCCACTTGTCTAACTCCACAGGTAGCAATTAAGTAAACTCACAGAAAGGCTGCAAAAAAAAAAAAAAAAATAAGAAACTGTGGTTCTATACAAATGGGTGTATTTCTCATCTTTTGGGAGCTGGCTCAAGCCAAGCAAAACACATCCCAAAGGCTTCTCTCCAATGAATACACAATATTAACTTTCCCACCAAATTCATCCAAAATTGTCAAAATAACACAACTTTCCATTTGCAGAAAAACAACAGCCAAAATAGAACATCCTGCAGAAATAACTTCAGTGGTAACAAAAAAACAGTAGTTCATCTGAGCTCTGTCTTTATTAATGTATCACTTTGTAACTTCTCATCATGTGGTGATGACAATAAAAGTAAACAATGCCATTTTAAGTGAAAGTTGCAACAGTTTGAGAAAATACTGGATTTTCTTCTCTGCAGAATATAACAACACTATGACCATCTGTGCGGATACTGAGATTCACATCTTAGTTTCCACTAGAGGCGCAGATGGTGTTTTTGTGATTAGTGATGCAAAGCGCTGAAAACATGCAGTAAAGAAATGTAGCAATCAGCCAGGTAAAGACGGGTTTAAGGCTGGTATCAGAGCCCATTCTCACTGCTAATCTGTCATATACTGTTGCTTGGTCATGACATTTAAGCAGGAAAAAAACTACAGGGTGGGGAAGCAAAATTTACAATATTTTGAGGCAGGGATTGAAAGACAGTGTATGACCAATTAGTTTATTGAAAGTCATGAGAATTTATTTGCCACAAGAAAATTGACATAATAGAAAATGTTTTTATTCTATGTGTCCTCCTTCTTTCTCAATAACTGCCTTCCCACGCTTCCTGAAACTTGCGCAAGTGTTCCTCAAATATTCGGGTGACAACTTCTCCCATTCTTCTTCAATAGTATCTTCCAGACTTTCTCGTAATAGTTTTGCTCATAGTCATTCTCTTCTTTACATTATAAACAGTCTTTATGGACACTCCAACTATTTTTGAAATCTCCTTTGGTGTGACGAGTGCATTCAGCAAATCACACACTCTTTGACGTTTGCTTTCCTGATTACTCATATGGGCAAAAGTTTCTGAAAAGGTATGGATAATAGTGTTAGGTATGATTATGGCATCAATATATGTTTGGTTTCAAAACAAATTGACGTAGTGCCTGCTGAGAAAAAACAACTAAATGTTCATTGTAAATTTTGCTTCCCCACCCTGTAAATAAGAGGTGGTCGGGGTGGTTGTAGCATAATGTAAATGTCAAGGAGCACAGAGGAGTTCATTGTCCCATTTCATGCTGTGTTTATTTGTGTTTTCTCTCTTTCTTATTTTACATCTTCTCCCTTGCCTTTTGCCTGGCCTAGTTGTCTTTATGCCCAAGTCTCACCAAGGCATCAACACTGTCTGGACATCTGCCAGACTAACCAGCATGAAAAAAACAAAAAAGTTTCCCATGCATGCTGAAAAATGATTCTATCTGGGTAGGTCTGGGAGATAAAATGATAACGATATATATTGTGAAATAACTTTTCCACGATAGAAATATGAGACATGCTCGATACAATTTCTATAGAATTCATTCATTCATGTTTTGACAGACATAAGAACAGCCAATCGTAATTAAGCAGCGCCGCGTCGAACCAATCCCACTAGAGCCATGGCTAGTTAGTTTAATGCACACAGCACACACGCTAATGTTTGGGCTGCAGCGGGACGTGATGACTGTTCCCTCAGGAGAAAGTTTGACCGAGAACTCAGCGACCAGGTTACCGAAAAGTAGGGTGCAGGATAGGAGCTGGGAGTCGGATGGTCAAAGCATGTTAAGTTTCATTTTCAGTTTACGCCAGTTATGGCAGTTACAGAATGCACCCCTGCGTATATACTCCAAGCATTGTTTGGTGAAGATGGTCTGTTTTGTTTGTGTTCTCTTTTAAAACTTGAAAGATTTTGCCTGCTGGTCAGACTTTTAGTTTAGTTTTAAATATACGTATCTGTTTTATTCATCTGAAAAAGTTGTATAATGTTCTTCAGCACATCTGTCATGTTCAACCTCTGACAGAAAATAAATCATTTTTAAATCAAAAACAACTTGATGTCTTCACAGCTAACTTATGAGTAATGGAAAATTTAATCTGGACAAAAATAGTGATTTGATTTATATCGTGATACATATCTGATATGAAAAAATGATTACCTCTGCCAACGAGGTTATGCTTTCATCGGGGTTTGTCTGTTAGCAACTCAAAAAATTCTGGACAGATTTTCTTGAAATTCACAGAAAATGTTGATACTGGCACAAGGAACAAATGATTACATTTTGGTGGTGATTGGGGGTGGTTCATGATTCTGACCCTTTTGTGTGTGTGATGCCCTAATCAAGTGTCAGTGTGTGATGAGTTGGGAGTGAGAATGTATCACGTATAAAGAATTTATTTAGCTTTTTTTTCTTTCAAATGAAGCATAAATCCCTTTAAGCTATTCTAAAAAAAGAAAGATAAAAGATGATTTTGCTCATGTTTTCGCTGCTCTGTGGCCACACTAGACAAATCCCAGCTTTGCAGCTCCTTTATCTTCTCTATCTCTTCCATTTCAAAGTCCCTCTCATAACTTTGGCTGTGTTTTCTTTTGGGAGTGTCCTGGTGTTTGCGTGCCGTATATTGTCTCTGTGAGTTTTTGTGTGCCTCCATCAGTCGTTGCTCTGCTGGTCCTTGTATGTTTCAGGGCCATTAGTCACATTGTCATGGGGTCACGGCAGGTCACCCCAGAGTGCAGCCTGGGCTTGTTTACTTGGAGCTCATCTGTTCATCTCTCTGTCTGTCGATGTCTTTCTCTGTTCTTCTCTCCACTTAGCAATCTGACCTCTTCCTTTCTTCACTGCTCTGCTTCTATTTGTGTAATTACCTGCTTCAATTTCTGCATTGCGATGCTTCAGTCGGTTTTACAGTTTATCTGTTTGTATAAACTCTTTAATTTAGTCAGAAATTAACTCAGATGCCAGAGAGAGTAAAGCAGTCTGCGTGAATGAACAAATAGAGAATCAGTACTATATTTATAACTCTCTGCTACTAAGATTATATTTCTGTATGTATATGCTATGTATATCCTGTCTGCTTCTCACACTGCCAAGCACAAATCTCAGTACATCTACACATTAGAAATATACTCATGCAAACATAACTACATGGACAGTAATATTGGGACACCATGAATACAGATGTTTCTTTGCTTACAGGATGTAGGAATACAAAGCAATAAATGTCATAATTTCATGTTGCAATAAATATCACTATAAACATTCTTATTTCATCTTTAGAGCTAATTTTGTTTACACTATTGTCTAAAATGCTTACAAATTGCTTCAGATTTGCAAAATGTTTTATGATTTGAATTGTTTCAGAAGTTGAACCTCTAGTTTTCTGAAATAATCCTTGTCAAGGCACAGGCCAGGCAGAGCAAACCCCACCCGTCTATGCATGTGGTGACATCAGCATATCAATCGTCTCTATATGTGCCAAGTTTGAAGTAAATTGAAACAAATATGTTTTTATAGACATTCAAAATTTAGCTTATTATAAGTAAATAGGAGAAAAAAAAAAAAAGAATTTAAAAATTCATATAAAATTTTAACTTTGACCTAGTTTTCCCAAAATTTAACCACATCTATTCTGGGTCACTGGCAATATATAAACTGAATTTGGTGAGAATTAAATGTATGGTTTTGCTGCTACAGACATGTGAAATTTCACCCATTATAAGTAAATGAGAAAAAAAAAAAAAAAAAAAAAAAAATCATAAAATGTAATGAGTCTAGTACAGAGGCTGAACCCAAATGCAAGACCAATAGGCAGACGTGAAGTCTAGTGTGTTTATTGAACACTATCACAAGAGAAAAGGCACAACACAGAATAGTTAGTGAATCTGTGATGATGCCGAGTTCGGGGCTTGACGTCTGGGCCGTGAATGGGGACAGCAGGCGGCCAGCGTGACCGAGCCGGAAAAAACCCAACGGAACCCCGACTAGGAAAAAGCAAAGGGATGTCAAAAAACAGTCCAGGTCATACACGGGGAGGCAAAATGACAAGCAATGGTACATGAGGGACAGGCAAAAACTCACGGTCAGTAATCCAGGCGAAGGGTCGATACACAGGTAATCATTGGAGGCTGAGGTATCCAGGAAAAAAGGCAGAAACGGAAGTTGGATGAACGAACCAGGTCACAACAGACGAGCAGGCATGTCAGGAACAGGCAGAATCGGTGGTCGGTAGACAAAACGGGTCACAACGGGCAGACAGACTGACAGGATCCAAAAACACTGGTGAGTAAGCACACGAGTGTAGCAAACAAACTGGCAACGAGACAGGGGAAGACACAGGGTTTAAATACACAAGAGGGCGGGAAGACAATTGGACACAGGTGGAACACATCAGGGCGGAGTCAGGTAATCAAGCACAGGTGAAACAATCAAGGAGGGGAAGTAAAGACACCGGACATGACACATGAGGGAAACTTAACAAAATAAAACAGGAAATGACAGACAACATAAAAGACAGACAAATCCAGACACAGTCTGGGAGCCGACATGACATAAAAAACTGAAACTTTGACCTACTTTTCCCAAAATGTGATGACATCAATTCTGGGTCACTGGCGATCTATAAACCAAATTTGGTATGAATTGAACCAATAGTTTTGCTGTGAGAGACATTTAAAAATTTGGCCCATTATTAGTAAATGAGGAAAAAAAAGATTTTAAAAATTCCTAAAAAAAATTTAACTTTGACCTACTGTTCCCGAAATGTAATCAGATCTATTCTGGGTCACCAGGAATCTATAAACTCAGTTTGGTATGAATTGAATCAATAGTTTTGCTGCTAGAGTGTCAACAACCAAAGAAACAAACAAAGAAACAATCCAAAACAGTACCTCTTGCCTCCCCTTTGGGGGGCGGTGTAATAATCACTTTAAACCATGAGGAACGATCTGATTTCTTCAACTTTAACTCACAAAGAATGATTTATTTGACATTTACCATGATAAGTGTTGACAATAACTGTCATGGGCATTTTTATCATATTTCAAATCAGTGAGAATGGGAAGTCCTACAAGCTATGGGTGTGATGTTTCCCCAGTATATTTGTCCAAATAGTTCAAATGTGTTTTATGATTTATTACTTCCAAATGCAGGGAAAAGACTAAATTTAACAGTGAGTCTCTTTGTATGTTTTTCACTTGTCAACATGTCAGTGTCTCGCAACCTTAAAGTGTTAAAGTGTCCGATTATCTGAAATGAGGTTGTATGAGGCACTTATCCTCTGTCAGCATATTAATAACAGACCAGAATAGTCGGAACAGCCTAATTTTGTAAGTGCACAACAGAAGCGCAACAGAATAAAAGTAATGGACTGGTGAGTGCGTAACAATTAGGAAAAAGTGCATCAAGAAAAAAATAAAACACTTTACCTTGCTATCAGACAGCCCTTACAAGCAACAAAATAAAGGCATCACATTGTTTTCCTCAAAACCACCAGATTCCCCTGGCAACAATAGTAATTTTGTCATGCAGGACACAGGAGTTGCTGGGTCATCACTGGCTTGAATTGTTACTTTGTTTGTTTTGACTCGAGCTAATGCGTTTAAGAAAAAGTATTAGCAACCGTTGTGTCCTTTGAGGAAAAATTACTCTTATCGTCAAGGGAATTAGCTTTGAAAAGCACTCTGGGGTTTCAATAGAAATGGCTGTCATGTGACAAAGTAAAGCAGTGAAAATGTTACATTAAATATTAAAATAGCAAACATTTAAAGGAATGATATTTTGCTTTTTTAAAACATTTCCCTGTGGTCTACATAAACTGTAAATGCTATGCTTGGGTCTGAATTCTTCATTAATTCAACTCCTTAGGTCCATCTACAACCCTATTTCTGAGTAGTGACACCAGAAAGGTCGTTTTTGAGCACTGGCCCTTTAAATGCAAATGAGCCACTTCACACTCAACCCTCCTCCAGGTTGTTGACCGTGCTGCTCTGTCCTGTTCAGCCACTTGTGTTCACTAATACAACCAACAGCTGAACATTTTAGGTAATCGGCTCGATGGACTACAACCGCTGCTGCTGATAAACAATTATGAGAAATGTTTGTCGGAAATCTTGACCTTATATATGCGTAACTAGTTATAGATGTAACAAATTAAGAAGGAATTGTAGAAATCCACTCGATTTTTGCCAGAATGAATATACAGATAACTTTGCAGCACCTGGAGGCTTCAGATTCAAACTTTATGAACTATTAGGGTCCAAATACACAAATAAATGTACCAAAGACTAATAAAAGTGGGTTTAGCAAAATATGACCTCTTAAAACTTTTTTTTTTCTAGATTTCACCTTTTTTTTCTGCAGTGGCTACAATGCATAAATGTGTTATTTGCTCTTGTTAGCTTTTCCAAAAGGATCACCATCTACTGCAGGTATCACACTGTTTAGAGAGGAACCTCATAGTATCTTCAAATAATCCCAAACAACCATTATTTCTCATCCTACTTTAGCCCTATAAAGATGCAAATCTGTATAGTTACAATGCTTTTTTAAAATGACTGGTAATTTCCCAGAAGAGCTGGGAACCCTGTGGGGAGTCTTCTCAGATACGGATTAATGGTAAGAAGCAGCAGCAGGATATTTTACATGGGATCGACTCGGTGACAATACCCATGGTCTTCAGCATAATGAAGGAACATGCCACCCAGTGTAATGTAGTGGTTTACTGGTGTATTTTTAACATTTCTAAGACAGCGGCTGAGGTCTGCGGCACTGAGGCATAAGATACCGTATGAAGCTTCGGGTGTCAGTACTCGCTTGTAGGTTTTGGTCTTTTTGGAGGAAGGGGGTAATTTAGTCAAGTAAACATAATGGCTTTATTTTTAAATCCACATTATCACTTACTTGCATTCTGTTTTTCACAGTTTCCCTCTGTGTGTTTGTGGTTTTGTTTCACTTCAATTCACATCATTTCAAGACGTCTCATTGGCATTTCAAATCCTCGTCTCAATGCCAAAACAAAAGTGCAAATTGGATTTTCAATACGTCTAAATTCGATTAAATAAGCAAGTCTTGAAAATCATAACGGTGCTTTTGTCTCATCTCATTCCTTGTCGCTTAGTCTGATGCATTCACTGACCTTTGCTTTAGATGGATAAAAGTTAAGTATTGAATAAAAGTGCTGTTGACAATTACAACACATTAATTAGACTTAGTGAGTGGGATGTGTGCTAATTTAATTGTCACTTGGAGATTTTAATAACAGTTCCAGCTGTTTGGAAAAGTGGCCCTCCAAATTTGAAAAGTCCAATATATGGTAATGCAAATTGAAAAGCTCTCCATCTGTTTACCGTTTTCCTCTCCGCTCTGATTTTAATGCTGTTCATTTTTATCCGTCTGTCTGTCAGACTCTGTGTCTTCTATGCCGGTCTTTAACTGTATTATAAAGCCATTTCTTACAGTAGCCGCTCTGTCTCCTCGATCCTCCCTCTGTACTCACTCTCACCCCTCCTACTGGTTCAAATCAATGAAACTGCACAGGCCCTTCCTCTCCCCCTGACTCTCTGAATACTCTCTTCTCTCTCCATCTCTGAATACTTTTCCCCCTGCTGCGTCTCCCTCTGTCTGTCATTGAATACTCGCGCCCCCTTCTCTCTGTCAGTCAGTCTGTCTGTCTCTCTGTCTGTCATCTCTGCTGGACAGTTTGTCCGTTTTCATAAAACTTTCTCTGTCCTCCGCTGGCTGGCTTTTAAAATGTCAGATGAGAGCCAGAGAGCAGTTTTTTTCCCCCCTCTCTGACACACACAATGACCCTTTCTCTAACAAACACACAAATGTAGGCAACTAAGTACCCACACACTCAGACTCAGACATTAATGAATGCTTCCTCCAATTCTCTCCACACACACATATATATGCATGCACAGACTCCTCTAGCATCCTTGCGGGCTGACTCATGCTAATAGGTAATGCTCTGTCTTTTCTATATGCACAGATGCGCATTTGGTTTTCAGAGAGACAGAAAAAAAACACTCATAAAATATAGACACTCATACACAACGCAGTGACTGGTGATGGTGTCTAATTTTTTCCTCCCTGACATGCCACATGTAGGTTTGCCACTAATGAAGCCTGTGAACAATTGTGCTCTTCAACAGTAGAGCCAATTACAGCAGGCATCCTGAGCATGGCTTTTAAAATCTCCACAGCAGGAGATACGAACAGACAGAATTATACCATGACAACCATGTTCTGTCATATTCTCAGAGCATCATTTTAAAATTTTTTGCCAGTTCTCTTGCAGAACATGAGGGAACAGGAGGTAACTTTACAATATAGTTGATGCTGGCATGTAATTTGTTGTGGAGTAGAGAGAGCAAATTAGTGATGCTAATCTGTACTATTGAGAATGTGTTTAATTGGAAATTCTCATGGTGTAAATATAAAAGAGGAGCGGAGGGGGAGAAAAACAGTTGCGCTTTAGTGTGTGGTTAACCACTCCAAAGATTTAGATTCAGAACAGTTCCATGGAAGAACTTTAATTTCACAGCTACTTGGGGACGTCTTTGTGAATGTGGGTGTGAGCAGGAGTGTAAATAGAATTAGTTTGCTTCTGCATGTCTCTGTGTCTGTTCACTGATAGCGGGATCTGATGTTTGTCATGGATGAGTCTCTGGATTCTCAGTAGGCATGGTGTGAATTCATGTGTTTGTTTGTGCACACATTTTTTGAGGCAGTACAGTATGTTTCTTGTTGGAGAGTGTGAATAAATGTGTGCATGTTCGGGTTAATATGATGCAGTGTCAATAGCGATGTGTGTGCACACGTGTTCAGCAACAGCTGTGTTTGTCTGCAAAGGAAATGGATGGAAAGCTCTTTGTCCAATCGCAAATAAGCTGCAAGTGTGACTCTTATTCAGTGAAGGAATGAAAGACTTACAGTCACAGCTTCTTTCAAATGGGATGGAAAATGGTAGAAGGGAAATGTTTACAAATGAGAGAAACAGAGAAGGAGGTGGTAAAAGATGTTTTTTTCTCTTCTCATTCTTAGAAATTGAAAGTTGTCTGTTTCCAAAACAGTGCCTCGAATAGGATGACGGATGTAGTAAAAGACATGGTTTGCTGCTAAGGGTATTGTAGAAATGGACAGAAAGAGGAAAGAGTGAACAGAGGCGATTCAGCTGAGGGGTTAAATGACAAGACAGTGGGTGAGAGGGCAAAGTTAGAGGGAAACTCACACTGAGAATGTATGCAAGAGTGAAAAATGGACAGGGCCATGCCAGTTTCCTCACCATTGTCAAAGTCAAATGCCGCTGGTAGCTCTGGAAACATGCAAATGAAATGCAAATTAGCAGAACCGCTGGAGGTGGGCTGGTTCATGTTGATGTTGTCATGGAAATTCTGAGCTACACACAGAAGTGTGCGGTCATTGGTGTTTATGTGTGCACATGCGGTTGGATGGATGGATCAGACAAGGTGTGAAAAAGAGATATGAGAAAGAGGTGGACAGAGACTTAATGAAGATAAAACACAGAGAGACTGTTTACCTCAGAATTAAACACAAAGGGAATGGGCAAAGGAAATCTGCCTGGACCACAATGCAAAATACTGTAGAATCCTTAAACACATCTCATAGAGCTGAGCTGAATAAGAGGAGAGAGTAAACAGGTGAGGTTACCGGTAGAAAATGACATGAGACAAGTGGAGTGAAGGGGAATAATATGAAGCAGACAAGGCTGAGAGAAGAGTCTTTGTCATCTATTCATCACTCTCTTTTGCGTTGTCCTTCAGGATATGTTTTCCTGTGGTCCATTTATGCATCAGTCATTATCCTCGCTCGTCTTTCTTTCTTCACTCAGTGACCCTCACCATTTCTCCTTCAGTTTTCAAGGTTCCATCTCTGCTACAGCCATTCTGTTGACGCTCCATTACGCAAAGTGGTAACTGTTCAGAGAAAACATATGTATGAACAACAGTAGCACCGACAAGTTGCTCACTTTTTATGCCTCCTATTAAATTTTTTCTCTGCATGTTGTCTTCAAATGGAGTCTAAGTCTTAAGCTGACAGCAACTGGACCATCTAGTCTACCAGGTCATTCTGAGTAACTTTGAGTGACAGCATATGCAGTGCAAAATTTTTATTATTTCCAACCACTTCCTCTTGGGAATGTAGCTGCAGTTCATAAAGTATTTAGTTTGGAGATGTAGTGGTTGCATTTCAAGAGTCATAAAAAACAGTCTGTTAAAAATATTTATTGGGTGGACTTTAGGGATGCACCGATACCGATGCCAGTATTGAGTATTGGTCCGATACTGAGTGTGTGTAGTAATACTCATACTTGTAAACGTGCTCCGATATAAACAGACCGATACCACTTGACGACAGCGTGACGTTCACCTCATAGTGCAGCAGGTACATGGCGGAGGAGTAATGTCAGCAGTGTGGAGATTTTTTAAATAAACGACGGTGACTACAAGTTACGTTAAAGACACAGACGGATACGGACGGAGCGTATTGTCCGTCCTCTGTGTGGATTCCACACGTAATTCTGTCTGTTTTCTGGGAGCTAGCGAATCTATACCCAGAACCCTATAAAAATACTCACGTTATCTTATAAAGCTCTGTGCGAAACCAGACGGAGAAGCAGTACCACCAAGAACTGTAGAGATTATGGATATTTTCAAACAGCGACTGTGTGAATTAGTGAAAAACTACTGACATATTTATGACAACTACCCTCATCAATATCAATATTAGTATCCACATTACTATTACCTCTGTCATCACTGTGTTTGTTTTTACTGACTTTCTTCTTCTTCTCAAAAAACTTTACTCCTCTTTGTCATATTTGGCTAGTATGGTTAATTTAGACCGGCGCCCTCTGGTGGATTGATTGAGAAACGCTCATTCCAACACATTAAATGTCAGTAGCAGCACTTTGTTACAGTCAGACTAATGACAATGACAATAAAGCACATTTTCAAAAGTAACTAAGAACTGTAATGGTATTATTAAGTACTAACTAACAACTAATAAAATGTAAATACTTGTACTCTGGAAAAAAGTGGTATCGGTGCAACCCTAGTGGACTTAGCTAAACAAATGCAACATGTTTATATGCTTGAATTGAATAGTCCAAAAATGTGACTTCAGTACTTTTAGCACCAGGGTCATCATTTGTATGTGCATCCCGATCCCACAAACTGAGAAACAAACTCTTAATTACATTATGTGCAAGGAGCCAATATAGACATAAATCATCAAATCATAAAAGAAGTACAGAAGGACAGGATAAAGTAGGTAATGAGAGTGCAGTACCAATGAGAAAAGAGATAATGAAGAAGAAAAATCGCACAGGCTAGGAAGGGCAAATGAGAGAAAAAGATGGAATGACAGAGGGCGATAAACAGGCAGAGAGAGGGAGATAACGGAGGATGCAGAGCGCACAGGAGGTATGGAAATGAGCGGAAAGAGAAGGGAAAGAAGGAGAAGTGAGGAGAGGAAGTAAAACAAGTGATGCGAAGAGGAGAGGGGAGAGGACAGATGAGGGAGGGGAGCAGTCGTGCAGGGAAGGGATGCGAGTCGACGGAGAGGGCTAACGGAGGGCCATGTTTTACAAATTGCCATTTGAGAGGAACCAATGGAGGGACGAGAAAAAAAAAAAACGTAAAAAATAAAACAACTACAGACTGGCTCCAGATTGCACACAGCAAGAGATGTACTCAGGCACCTCCAAACGCTGTATCATGCACACACGGGTGGAAACACAAACATCATACATAAATGATTTGAATACATCTAGACAGACACGACACCAACGCAGCTGGGATTTCATGAGACTCATTGTTTCATTAGAATTGCTTCCTCAGTTGAATTGGTTATCTGCTGGTCCTCCAATTGGTCACGGATCTTAAAGCTGCAGAGTTTTTTTTTTTTTTTTTTTTTTTGTGACATTATGCAAAAAAAATTATTATAATTTCGAGTGGTTTAAGAGGACACACAATTTCCAAATCTACTCCTGTGTATTTTCAGGATGGAGAAAATCAACCCGTGACCTAAGTATCTGGTTAATCACAGGTGTTTTCAGACAAGTAGGAGGGTGATTGACAGCTGTAATTATCAATCGCTGATCAGATTCCATTAGCTGTAACCTACTCCATGTCTCATTACAGAAGCTTTGAAAAATTGCTTCCCTTTTCCATAAAGGCAGGGCTTAATTTGAGCTGGATCCAGCTGGATTGGGATCCGGCACCTCCAGTGTTGGCACCTAAATGAAAAAAAAAAAGAATTGTTTATTGTTATCTGTCTTGTTAATCTTTATTCCCCATCAAAGTTACACAAAAATCTTGTGTTCAGATGCATTTTAAGGTAAATTTTAAGGGAAACATGGATGTAACGGGCACAGTCTAAAACGCTTAATGTAAAAAAGCTTAACCCATAAGGATCCAGTGTGACATTTGTGGCAATGCCTAAATTAATTTTTCTTTTTATTTAACCATCCTTAAGTGATTTATCACCATTTATCATAATATTATCTTATGCATTTTGTGTTTTTTTTTTTTTTTGTGAAAATCAGGTATTTTCCTACATGTAATTTACTAATCATGTAGATGTTCCTAAAATCTCAGAGTAAAGTTGAGGGTTATTGTATCAAAAATAGACAAAACTGAAGAAAAAGTGACTTTTTCAGTAAAATCTATCATTAACTGAACAAAAACCCAGTGTCTCCATTCACTGTCATTGATCCAACTCCATGGATTTTACTGGTGAATCAATGTTGTAGAAGATGATGGTGTTTCTATGGTAGCTATCTAGCCTCT
The DNA here is from genome assembly GCF_902148855.1 of Sphaeramia orbicularis. Lineage (NCBI taxonomy): Eukaryota > Metazoa > Chordata > Actinopteri > Kurtiformes > Apogonidae > Sphaeramia > Sphaeramia orbicularis. The sequence continues at coordinate 38,665,954 of NC_043972.1, read as the reverse complement.
GAACGTCCAAATGGGTCATATCTGATGACCATGAAAAGATGACAAACTGCATTTTACACCAATTATTTTCATGTATTGATAGGATTAGTGGATCAACAGGTATTAAACAGTTTAGATCAGTAGATGGTTTAAGTCGCTGGTGGATGTTTGGGTCTTTATGGGTTAACGTAGCTTAATGTCTGAAAACTGCGATCAATTATCACCAAATTTTGTGTGGACATGTAGTCATGTCCACTTTCACCTCTCCTAAAATCAAAACAAAAACCCACTTTCATGGATACTAATGCATTAGGTGCACATTATAGAAAAAAACAAAAAACTTATTGTAGCTTAACCCTTTCATGCATGAATTATGAGAGGCTTAATCGAGATTTTTTTCCTGAGTTTTTTTATTCCTCTTTAGGTATGAAAAAAGCAATGTAATTGAAGTTTTTTTTATGAACCTATTTTTCATGGAGTTCCAAAAATGTCCATTCAGCTGGACACCATGTGTTTAATTTTTGAAGCAAAGAAACAGTTATTTATTGATATATTGTTTGAAAACTATGAAATAAAAAAAAAATTAATGCTGCTAATCTGATATTTTCTCACATTTTAACATATTCTAATACTGGTCACTACTCACTTCATGGAGATAACACGCAAAAAAAAAAAAAAACTTTTGTTAAAAAAACAACTGTTAATTACAGTGTAATAACAATAACAAGCAATTAATTTACCCTCAGACATGTCACTGCAGATTAGTTTTACCAATAACAGCAAAGGAATGGAATTACAGGAATGGTATGAATTGCAATGTATAGGATGATGCATAAGCATCCACTGTGTTAGCTGATATGGAACTAAAACAACAAAATCCATGAATATATAAGAGAACAGCTGTAGAATAACTGCCCACTGTAGTGACCGCTATGCATGAAAGGGTTGATGTCTGAAAACAGTGATCAGCCATTACCAAATTATGCATGGACATCTGTAAAAATGTCCACTTTCACCACTGCAAAAATCAAAACAAAAACCCCGATATTATGGATGCTGTCCGCGGTAAGCCTTTTTTTCTGTTACTAAAACACTTTCCCTTCCATCTTGACAATTTATATTCGAGAGAGACAGACAATTTATTAAATACATTTAGTGATGATTGATCGCAGTTTGCGGAAATTAAGCTACATTAAGCTTTTTTTCCATTAAGCGTTTTAGACTGTCCCCGTTACGTCCACCCCTGTTTTGAGATCCATCCCCTCTCTGCGTTCCGGCACCTCCCACTTCACAAATTAAGCGCTGCATAAAGGTATAAAATGCTGTCAGGTATAATTTATGACTGAGAGGACATAGCTGCAGAAGGAAGGCATGGGTTTTCAAATACTGTTTTTTTTTCCTTTGTGATTTTGTCTTGTGCAGCTTTAAAAGTGGATTATCATAAATCTGTTTTCCCTAGTTGTGTTCTCTGTTACTTCATCTGCCATTAACTAAAACAAAAGGCTGGAAAAAGAAAGCAACGACACCTTCAGTTTTTCGATGTTTGCTGTTGTCATCTTGTCTTCGTAGTGTGAGAAATCTTCAAATTCATTCATTCATTAATTTATTTATTCACATATCTACTAAAAAGAACCAAGTGTAAAGACATTAAATTTTGCATTTACATCATGCATAATGGGACACCCTGGGAAGCTGAAGAGCTTTTTCAGAGGGACCCAAACACAAAGAATAAGTGACACATGTAACAAGCAATACAACACATTTTACAGTAAGATAAACCCTTTTGAAGCACCCACACCCTCACACAGTAGGGGTTTACAAGATAAGCACATTGATCCACAGTCTCACTCACACACACAAAATAATAATAATAATAATAATAATAATAATAATAATAATAATAATAATAATAATAATAATAATAATAATAATAACCTAACCCTACTCCTAACAAGGTCCAAGTGGTTTAGTCACCAGCAGTCATATAATCAAAGTTACATATAGGCAAAGAAAAGGATTACAGCATTAATCCATATTTGAACATATTCCAGTAGCAGTTGCCTCCTAAATATCTTTTTAAAAACATGTACAGTTGGAGACATTTGTACGTGTGGACCTTTTCAAACTATACTGAGACTAGTACATTTGAGTTTCCGTTTTTTCCCCTTCATATGATGCTTTTTCCTAGTCTGATAGGCATGTGAAGAGAGAGAAACTGGGATAAGGTCACAATGTCTGTCGTTGAGCGTATTGACAATAGAATACATAGTGCAAGCATTATGAAAGATATTGAGTATTCAGTCATTTTCAGAAAGCCATAGCGACAGAAGAGTGGATCAGAGGGGGCATCAAATCTGGACCAAGATATGACACACATGATATTCTTGTGCAAAAATTAGCAATTTCCTGGGAAATGTAGTGCTCCAAATGATATTGCAATAATTCAGATGAAGCTCAAATAGTGACCGGTGTAATGTAAGGAGTGATAATAATAATAATAATAATAATAATAATAATAATAATAATAATAATAATAAAAGCTCAGATTACAGTTGAGAGTTATTATATCAGAGAAAGAAAAAAACAAAAAAAAAAGTGACTTTTTAAGTAAATATGTCAATAACTGAACATAAAAACAATTGTCTCCATCCACTGTCATTGATCCAACTCCATGGGTTTTACTGGTGAATCAGTGTTGTAGAATATGACGCTGTTTCCATGGTAACCACAGAGCCTCTGAATGACCAAATGGGTCATATGTGATGACCATGAAAAGACACCAATTACACCAATTATTTCCATGTATTGATAAGATTATTGGATCAACAGGCATGAAACATTTTAGATCAGTAGATGGTTTTGGTCGCTGGGGGCTGCTCTGGTCTTTCAAACACATTAGAAATTTTGACATACAACTTTTTAGAATAACACTTGACTGTAAAAGTTTTATAGTGAGAGCACTCCAAATAATTTTTTGACTTTTGTCTGTGAATTCCAGGCCTTCCTGGGTTCCCACACATCACAGTGTCTTTCTTTTGTTGCTACTGGCTTCAACCAGTATCTTAGGACAGTGAAAACATTCCCAATTTGCAGCTAGAATAGATGAATATTTATTATTGAAATATTACAGTGCAGGTACCCATGTGATGTTTGCTCAGGGTAAAATGTGCAAGAATATGTGGGAGGCCACAGGTTTTCTGTGCTCAAAAAATTCTGCCATTACCATGTTTACTAGTTTTCACCTACAATTCCTACAGTTTTATTCCCCTAGGCCCACGTGTAGTGCAGATGTCTACATGGGTGCACAGTGTTTACTCATTCTTCACAGAAAACAAGCCGAGGCCAATGAGCCTCAGTATGAACACATAAAACATTACAATATTCTTCTTTTACTAAACAAAGAAAATGTATTCCACGAACCTTAATACTAAACAAGAGTTGAAGCAGTGGTTCCCAACCTTTTTTGGCTCATCACCTCATTTTAACGTCACAAATTTCTGGCGACCCCAGACATTCAAAACAGATTTTTTTTTTTTTTTTGCTATTTGTTTTTTTTGTTTATGATCATGTAATAGTTTGCGATACTATTTTGCAAATAAACGTTAATTTTAGACGACATTTAATCTATATAATGTATATTATTATTATGGACGGAGGCAGAAAAGCCAGGTGTAGATTACTGCACAAAATGAGAATTTTATTTTCCTTGGTCAGGATATGTACAGTCAGTCCAGCTTGGATTTACAAGGCTGACAATTAATACTGAACAAACAAGAACTCAAACTATGAATTATGAAACAGCTGCAGCATCTGAAACTGACCACAATGAACATTTGAAAGATAAACAGTATCACAGTGCTTCAGTTTCAGCTTCACAGTGTTTTTTTTTTTTTTTGTCAGAATCAGAATTATGAAGTATGTGAACACATACAAGGAATTTGGCTTCAGTTTTTACATTGCTCCCGACATACAGTTTCGACATGAACTCAGACAACATGTGGACCTAGACACAATATAGACAACCAGTCCATTGGAGACAAAGACAACAATGGGTTGGGATTTACAATGTAATATGTACAGATTGCAAATTGGAGTTTTTATACAGTGAGTGAGTCCGGTCTATTAAAAATATATGTATATATTATTTACAGTGGGTTTTACATTGTAGTATGTACAGAAAGTGCAAATTGAAGTATTTATACAGTCAGTGGATATGTAATTATGTATTATGATTGTCTCTGTCAACTCACCATATATTTCTTCATCAGTAAGTTGTTTTTTTTTTTAAATCAATTACTAGAAATTTCTGGCGACCCCATTTGAATTCCAGGGAACCTCACATGGGCTCACATGACCTTAAAGTTGGAAAAACATTGGGTTAAAACCTGGGTCCAAAACTGAGAAGTGCTGAAGGAACAGTATTGTTGAGCAAACAGATTTCAACATAAGGACAGTCACGTAAAGATATATTGTTGTTGTTGGGTTTTAAGGCCTACAGTATATCAAAATGACATTTTACCATCTTTGGAGCTGTCCCTTCACTCATATAAACTTCAACCTTGAAAGAGAAAAGATGTTTTTTTCTCTTCTTCTTCTCTTCTATTCAGCCTTTTTTTAAATGTGGTGAATACAATGCAGAAATGATGCAGTTGTGACGGCAAAATTATTATTGTAGAGCAACACATGTCAAATTCATTTAAATGTCAGTAATGTCAAGGACTGTTGCACCGGGTGATTGGATAGTTTAGAATAATATAACAGTAATAACAGCCACCGCCTTATGCGGAGCTATTATGACTTCTATCATTCATTTCCATAAAGGTGAAATTTAACATTTTATTTCTGTTAACTCATCCATGAGTGAAAATATACAGGTTTTTTCAAAGCTGGACCTGGTTAACTGTTCCCTCATTCTGCATAATAATTTCTCCGCCTCTAAGGTGCCAAAGCAGGTGAGGTGTGACATACACTAACATGTTCTGTCAAGACAAACCGTTAAGAGCGCTGAAGTAGGATTTCATTTCTAAATGCACAGCGAGCCATGGCCTGGATTTATTCATTTGGATGCAAAAAAGGTCATTTATGCACAAAGCTATTTTGTGCTTTGACATTTTTTGTTCATCTGGGATCATTGCTGCCTCATTTTCAGCCACATTTTCTGTTTCACTGGGAACCGCAGCAAATTGTTGTTATAGTTTTTATTATATTTAATTTAATTTTCTTTGGATTTTTGACTGTTATCATGGCTTTACGTGCAACAGACGATACAGGACAATCAGATCAAGAACAAACATACTCAAAAACAGTTTCTATCCAACAGCAATAACCACCCTCAATGCCATTAAAAACAATCTCTAACACAACACATATATACAGTGACAGGATTGTGCAATGATAAAATGAATGGCTGTGTGCGTTTGTTTCTGTATTTATTTATAATTGTGGTGTTTGTGTCTGTGTTGTTTTTAACTATGCACTGATTGTTTGACACTTTTTTAAATTTCGTTGTACATGTTGCATGTTACAATGACAATAAAGGACTCTAACCCTCACCATATTTTCAGGGGAAAAATGCCTAAAAAGACCCAAAGTAAATGAAGAATTACTTCACAATAATAAGGTTCATATGGATGTTCTTGGTGTCTGTGGACATTTAGAGACCTCACAGAATCTATTCCCATTGTCTAAAATATTGTATCTATTACTATGCCTGAGTAAACTGTAACAAACTAAAAGAGAAATTAGAATTTTTTATCCTTGCCTGTTTTTTTTTCGGCTGGATTGACGATGATATGTATAAATTAATTGTTCGTGTTGGAGATTTTTAATATCGTATATTTCACCCCACAAAGATTAAAAATCATGTTTGAACATTAAAGTTTGCACTAAAATACACTTTTGATGTACTTTTATTAACATTAGGGTCTAAACTTTGAGAAAAAGTTGAAAAAAACATCCATTGTCCTGATTTATTATATTTTTATAGTAGATGAATATTAATATAATTTTTTAGCCCTAATATAATTTTTTAGCCCTATCGGCCTGCCCGCGGGCTAACAGGGCTAAAGGGGCTAACTAAACTGATCCAGATCTAAACTAAAACCAAAACTTTTCTCAAAAAATGGAACTTGAGAGGAAATCATGTCACACAACATTACATGTCCAAAATCACACACCATATACAACACACACAGAGACATGGTCTTTATCTCATTTTGTAAAATCCTCCAAATCTACAGGCGCTCACATTTGGAGCAGAACCTTCCGGAGGCCCTGCTGACACTTTCCACTCGGTCCTTATTCCTCTGTTTGCAGCTCCACGCTCCACCGACACAGGGTACCATAAAAGTCCCAGCAGCACAGCACCACCTTTGTTCCCCTCCCACTGTCCTTTCAGCCACCCATCTCACAGCCTGGCCGCTCCCCTCCGGTTCGCTCCGGCCATCAGCAGCAAATGACCAAAGAGGCTGAACGCATAAAGGGAAAAATGGTCTTCTCCCCGGCAATTTTTACTCCAATAACAATTCATATTAACAGAAGGCCTACTGGGCTCATATTGATTTGTCAGGCTATTAATAATGATTGAATTCTTAGTGGCAAATATACATAGAATTTCCATAAATGAGAAAAAATACAGGACTTTTGTTTTTCTTTTAATCAATTATAGCAGGTTTTTTTCTTCTTTTTTTTTTCTTATCAACATGAAGTGAGTTTTCCATCAGGCCAGGACATCTATTCAATTAAAAACCACCAGAATCCACACCTTCCTTCTGCTGCTTTCTCCTCTTGGTCCAAATTAAAAAAAAAAAACAACTAAATATAAATGACACTATTTCACACCACTGTCTCAACTGAATGTGATCAGCGGTCTGTAATTACAGCTATCAGTGCAGTATTTAACCTTTCTGTCTGTCTGAAAACACCAGTGATTTACCAAATATCTGCTTCACATACTTGATTTTCAACAGCCAAAAACACAGTCCACAGAAGAAGGCAGAATTCATGTTTCCTCTCAGACCTCTTGAATTAAAATATGCTGAAAGATAATTATGGAATTTTTGCTCAGTGATGCCAAAAACTTCAAGCACTGCTACTTTCATTTGCTTCACATTTGCCAAGCTGAGCAGTTTGAAACTGTTATTTAAAGTCATGTCTGCTTTTGCTGGCTCATCTGCCAAATGTTATGTCTCTCAGATGTCAACGTAGAAATAGTTTGACGTTTTCACCTGATATGCATGTGTTCATATACATCCTTATGTGAATGCAAGTACAGGCAGTATGGAAATAAAATGTAAGCACGGTTTTAAACCCTTGACGTAGATGTCCACAGGTTACCCTTATGTTTCTGTAGATTGTGTTTTCTTTTTCTGTGAAATAAAATGGTGCCATACATTTCTATAACACTAAGGCTGAATCCCAATTCACCCCTTGGCCCTCCCCCTTACCCCTCCCCCTACCCCTCCGTTTTGGGGTAGTGTTGTCCTGATTCTCAATTAGACGGAGGGGAAGGGCTCAGGTGGGGGGACTGTATAGAGATTTTTCAGGCCCACACTACGAATGGAGGGGTAGGAGAAATTTCCCATAATTCTGTTCAAATTATTGGCAAGATGGAGGTAAACACAGCCAAAAAGTGCAGCAGTGTGATGAAAGAAACACACAAATGTACGTATTGTCTTGATAAACCACTTAATCATTTGATCGACCGTTTAATGCAGTTTTAATGGGTTATAGATCGCATTTCTGTGGTTTATAGTTGATAGCCGCAAAAAGACAACCAAAGTCCATGCAACAGAGATGGTTACAGCTACTGACGGCATGGGGAATACTTTCGGAAACAAAGTTGTCGTATCTGTTTATAGCGGCATCGATGACTGCTGATGACATAATAGGTCTTGAAGGGTTGTCTCATTTCATAGGGGAGTGGTTCAACCCCTAACCCTTGCAGCTCTGTTTCAAGGGATAGTGCCAAGTGCAAGAGGTAAGGGGGAGGGCTAAGGGGTGAATTGGGATTGGTCCTTATATACATTGATCAGCTATAATATTCTGCCTACTGACAGGCAAAGTGGTAATGATATTAATTATTTCATCACAATGGCACCTTTCAGTGTTTGGGATATATTAGGCAGCAACTGAACGTTTATTCCTCTTATGTGTTAGAAGCAGCAAAATAGGCAACTTTGAAAAGGGAGAAACTGCGATGGTCAAATCACTGGGTCAGAACATTTCCAGATCTTGTTGTTCTTTCCCAGTGTAAAGTGGTTAGTACCAACCAGAAGTATCTAAAGAACAGCAACTGAATTGCAACCAGTCAATCATCTATGGGAGCAGAACATTATTACCACTGGTCTAATATTGTGTAGGTTCCCTTTTTCCACTAAAACTGCTCTGAGCCAAGGCCTAAACTCCACCAGACCTCTGAAGCAGTGGCGGTTGCTCATCTTTCAGAGAGGGGAAGCTCACTGTCGGCTCACATAAAAAAAAAAAAGTCAAGTTATTTAAACATAAATTCAGCCCTCCATTCCGTTTTAAGAAAATGGTCAGTGACCTTATCGTACCAAGTAAACAAGAAAACGTTGAAATTATATTAAATTGAAACAAGGAAGTACAATGAGTGTGTTTTATTTACAGTTCAAGAAATTAACAAGTAATTTCGTAGTGGTTTCTCTCTCGATTTCACAGCAGAATGCGTGATGGTATTAAACTGACCTCTGTCAAGTGAAGGCGTATATCTCAAAATAGCTGTCAATCAAACAGGATTCAGCCTTTCGACTGATCCTCCAATCAGCACGTGGAAGCCCAGCGTCCAGCCCAGCCGAGGTCTGCTCACAGCTCCATTCACCCCCAGAGACGCTGAGCATCCAGGGGCGGGACAACATCATGGCATTTATCCAATTACCATCCAGTTTTGAGGCAGTGAAAAAAACTGTTCCACTCAGTCCCATTGAAGTGCATGGACGCTGAGCATCTACGGGCAAATGCATTGACCATAGATTGTATGAGAAAACAGCGCAACGGGAATGTGTGAGAAGTGAACAATATTGTTGATTTGTGATAAAGCTGATTCTGAACAAACTCGTCTTTGAGATGAACGTGTTCTAACACATTTGTAGTCAATGAAATATCATCACAACCGTTCATATTTAACCATTTAATTTTCATAATTTTAGGGGAAGCCGGGCTTCCTTTGCAGTCTGTGAGAAATCGCCTCTGCTCTGAAGGTGTACTGTGGTATCTGGACCAAAATGTTAGCAGCAGATCCCTGAAGTCCAGGAAGTAGAGAGGTGGAGCTCCATGGATCAGATTTATTTGTCCAACACCTCCCACCAGTGATCAATGGTCCTGAGATTGGGATGTCCTTCCTTAGTCCATTTTTGGTCTGTACTAACCACTTTAGACCAGGAACACCCAATAAGACCTGCAGTTGTGGAGATGTTCTGACCCAGTCATTACTGTTACAGTATGACCCAGTTCCTTATGTTGTTCCTCATTTTGCTGCTACAAACACATCATCTTCGAGGATTAAATGTTGACTTGCTGCCTAGTATATCCAACTCAGTGACAGGTCCCACTGTAATGAAATAATCAATATTATTACCACTTCTGTCAGTGGTCAGAATGTTATGGCTGATCAGTGGAAGTTAACACTGGAGTTTCAACTCAAACTGGAGGACTAGGCCCACACTGAAGATAAAATATGTTTTAAGAATAAAATTATAATACTATGAGAATCAAGTCATAATTGTTAGAAAAAATGTGAATGTGTTTACATACTTTAAATAAAGTATAATTTAAGGAGATGTCTCACAGTCCTCATTTAACACAAATGACTGAGCGTTCCTCTGATGTTTCCCCGTCTTTCTCATAAAATCACGACTTTCTCTTGTAACATTCTTATCCAATCCAATCCAACTTTATTTGTAAAGCACTTCAAAACAACCGCAGTAGACCAAAGTGCTGTACAGAAGAATAATTAAAAACAAAATAAAAGAATAAAATACAGAATAGATTAAAAGACAAAGAACTGTACAAAAAAGAAAACAGTGCTGTACAGAAGAATAAATAAAACCCAAATGAAAGAATAAAATACAAGAATAGATTAAAAAAAAAAAGGCTTTATTCTTGAAAAATTCTTGAATTCAAGAGTCAAGATGTTTTATTGTCATTCAACATTGGCATGTTGAATGACATTACAATCCTCAGGATCGATAGTGAAAATGAAATAAACATGTAAAAACAACACACATTCAAAACAGAAAACAACAGAGCAAAGTAGATGTAATAATAATAATAATAATAATAATAATAATGATAAATAAATCATAATAAAAATATGTAATATGAATATAAGATAGGAATACACTTGAAATTCTTGAATATGATTCATCACTGTGATCCTAATACTCCTTTGTACCAAGTTTTTATTCACAGAACTTGAAATAAAACACGCTAGAAACTTTGACGGTTATTTGTTTACTTATTAGTATACCTTTGGACTTAACAATACATGAACTTACTTGCCCACCCACATTTTTTCTATTGTGGGAATATTTCCAACAACTACTAGAATTGATTATATATGCTTTGGTCTCCCTGAGCTGTCGGCAGTGCAGAAATTACAGCTACAGTAGTTCAGAGTGTTACAGCAAGTCTTTTTATGTCAAATCAGCCGCAGGGCGCATATCACTCCTGTTCTTGGCTTTGTGTCACTGAATACTAGTGGGATGCTTTTCAAGATTCAGTTTAACACTTAAAAGTCTTTCTGCAATCAAGCCCTTTTGTATACGTTGGGAATTGTACGTCCTCGTGTTACTACAAATTTGAGGATCGAGGAAAGATCTTGTGTTTGTTGTAATGGCTCCTACGATTTAGAAAAGCCTTTAGACCGTCCAGACAGTTTTAGAGTGCGTCTGAGTATCTATCTGTACAAAGAGGCCTTTATTGATGGCTGTGTTTTACTTTTAAATTATGTCTGTGTTGCTTTGCTGTATTGACTTTAGAGGCACTTTGTGGTGGTTGCTCCATAAAGGTGCTGCTTAAATGCATTTTTTGGTTTCACAACATTTTATCTTAACAGCAAATGTAAACTTTTGTTATAAAAAGACCTCAGATGAATAGCTGATTTATCAATAAGTACAGACAGCAAAACAAACTACTATTTACCTGAAAAAAATTGGTTTATTTTCTTTTATACACATTGTATATGGCACTCAAGGCTGACAAGTTGGATAAAAGCTTTTGTTAGGAATTCACTACTGTTGCTCTTTTCACTTGCACTATGTTATCTAGATTGATTTTATTTTCAGACTCCATGCAAACTGCAGAGACCACTTTATTCCTGTAAAAACAGCTGGCTTATTGGCCTTTTTAGAGTTCTGAATATGTAGGATGATATCTTTGCAACAATTGAGTCAAATTGCTCAGTTAAAGGGAGGTGGTCTGATATTATTTGCCTTCATTCAGGTAGTGTGAGAACTGTGTCACTCTGTTCTGTCTCATAGTCTGACAAGGGCCTTCACCATTCTACTCTGTCAATATAGGGCAGATCCACTGGGGGACCGCGCTGAATACATGAGCCATTTGGAAGAGAGCCTTTTCATGCACTGTCCGTCTCTGGGGGGTTTCTGAATTCTGTTTGTGTCAAAGAGACATGTAGTGTCTGTGTCTGTGTGTATGTGTGTGTTTGTGACGGTCAACAAAGACTGATGATAGGCTGACGTAACAAGGCCCAATGATGAAAATAAACAGGGTGGCCTGACTGTCAAATCGGCTTCTATTAATGGACAGAAGCTCTATTGATGTTGTTTGTGGGGATGGTGTGTGTGTGTGTGTGTGTGTGTGTGTGTGTGTGTGTGTGTGTGTGTGTGTGTGTGTGTGTGTGTATGTGAATGCATACCGTATATACCCTCAGCCACTGCTACGATTCCTTATTTAGGATTAAAATAAAAAATAAACAGCTGATATAGTGTAGTATGTAGTAAGTAGGTTGACTTACAAAAAGTGACTGCATATCATATGTGTGTGTGTGTATATATACAGGGTGGGGAAGCAAAATTTACAATATTTTGAGGCAGGGATTGAAAGACAGTGTATGACCAATTAGTTTATTGAAAGTCATGAGAATTTATTTGCCACAAGAAAATTGACATAATAGAAAATGTTTTTATTCTATGTGTCCTCCTTCTTTCTCATTAACTGCCTTCACACGCTTCCTGAAACTTGCGCAAGTGTTCCTCAAATATTCGGGTGACAACTTCTCCCATTCTTCTTTAATAGTATCTTCCAGACTTTCTCGTAATAGTTTTGCTCATAGTCATTCTCTTCTTTCCATTATAAACAGTCTTTATGGACACTCCAACTATTTTTGAAATGTCCTTTGGTGTGACGAGTGCATTCAGCAAATCACACACTCTTTGACGTTTGCTTTCCTGATTACTCATATGGGCAAAAGTTTCTGAAAAGGTATGGATAATAGTGTTAGGTATGATTATGACATCAATATATGTTTGGTTTCAAAACAATTGACGTAGTGCCTGCTGAGAAAAAACAACTAAATTTTCATTGTAAATTTTGCTTCCCCACCCTATATATATATATATATATATATATATATATATATATATATATATATATATATATATATATATATATATATATATAGTACAGGCCAAAAGTTTGGACACACCTTCTCATTCTTCGCATTTTCTTTATTTTCATGACTATTTACATTGTAGATTCTCACTGAAGGCATCAAAACTATGAATGAACACATGTGGAATTATGTACTTAACAAAAAAGTGTGAAATAACTGAAAACATCTCTTATATTCTAGTTTCTTCAAAGTAGCCACCCTTTGCTCTGATGACTGCCTTGCACACCCTTGGCATTCTCTTGATGAGCATCAAGAGGTAGTCACCTGAAATGGTTTTCACTTCATAGCTGTGCCTTGTCAGGGTTACTTAGTGGAATTTCTTGCCTTATTGATGGGGTTGGGACCATCAGTTGTGTTGTGCAGAAGTCAGGTTGATGCACAGCTGACAGCCCTATTGGACAACTGTTAGAATGCATATTATGGTGAGAACCAATCAGCTAAGTAAAGACAAACGAGTGGCCATCATTACTTTAAGAAATGAAGATCAGTCAGTCTAGAAAATTTCAAAAACTTTGAATGTGTCCCCAAGTGCAGTCGCAAAAACCATCAAGCGCTCCAACAAAACTGGCTCACATGAGGACCGCCCCAGGAAAGGAAGACCAAGAGTCACCTCTGATGCTGAAGATAAGTTCATCCGAGTCACCAGCCTCAGAAATCACAAATTAACAGCAGCTCAGATTAGAGACCAGATGAATACCACACAGAGCTCTAGCAGCAGACACATCTCTACAACAACTGTTAAGAGGAGACTGCGTGAATCAGGCCTTCATGGTCAAATAGCTGCTAGGAAACCACTGCTCAGGAGAGGCAACAAACAGAAGAGATTTATTTGGGCCAAGAAACCCAAGGAATGGACATTAGACCAGTGGAAATCTGTGCTTTGGTCTGGTGAGTCCAAATTTGACATCTTTGGATCCAACCGCCATGTCTTTGTGCGATGCAGAAAAGGTGAACGGATGGATGCTACATGCCTGGTTCCCACCGTGAAGCATGGAGGGGGAGGTGTGATGGTGTGGGGGTGCTTTGCTGGTGACGCTGTTGGGGATTTATTCAAGATTGAAGGCAACCTGAATCAGCATGGCTACCACAGCATCCTGAAGTGACATGCCATTCCATCCGGTTTGCGTTTAGTTGGACCATCATTTATGTTTCAACAGGACAATGACCCCAAACACACCTCCAGGCTGTGTGAGGGATATTTGACCAAGAAGGAGAGTGATGGAGTGCTGCGCCAGATGACCTGGCCTCCACAGTCACCGGACCTGAACCCAATCGAGATGGTTTGGGGTGAGCTGGACCGCAGAGTGAAGGCAAAAGGGCCAACAAGTGCTAAGCATCTCTGGGAACTTCTTCAAGACTGTTAGGAAACCATTTCAGGTGACTACCTCTTGAAGCTCATCAAGAGAATGGCAAGAGTGTGCAAAACAGTCATCAGAGCTAAGGGTGGCTACTTTGAAGAAACTAGAATATAAGATATGTTTTCAGTTATTTCACACTTTTTTGTTAAGTACATAATTCCACATGTGTTCATTCATAGTTTTGATGCCTTCAGTGAGAATCTACAATGTAAATAGTCATGAAAATAAAGAAAATGCAAAGAATGAGAAGGTGTGTCCAAACTTTTGGCCTGTACTGTATATATATATATATATATATATATATATATATATATATATATATACAGCCACTGCTGTAATTTATAAACTAGGATTACGATTTAAAAATAAAAAAAAGTTGGTATAGTATAGTATAGGTTGAATTATTATTATTATTATTATTATTATTATTATTATTATTATTATTATTATTATTATTATTATTACAAAAGTGAGTGTATATCATTACCACATATAACACATATAACCACAGCCACTGCTATAATTTCTTATTTAGGATTAAAATAAATTTAAAAAGTACCATTGGTATAGTGTAAGTATAGCAGGTAGGCTGAATTATTATTATTATTATTATTATTATTATTATTATTATTATTATTATTGTAACTCTGTTTTTTCACCCTGTCCCTCAAATTCTATCAAATCCATTGAAAAAGTTCCAGCATGTGTCCACGCATAATGTGTGAAAACTGTATGATGTCTTATATATGTGCTTGCATTATCCTCTCTGTTCCTAACTGCAAATTTCAAAGAAAAGGGTTCTGTGGCGGCGCAACTGGAGTTGCAGCGGCTCAATGTCCCTAATCATCGATCATAATTTCATTTTATGTACTACTGTGCTGTCAAATGACAATAAAGGTAATTCTGATTATTATTATTATTATTATTGTTATTTTTACAAAAAGAGGGGACTTTTAATTAAAGGTTCTAATGATAATTATGTCCCCTGTACCATGTTCTAAAACCTCTGGTGTTCTTTGTTCTTCAAGTCCACAGACTTTAATGACGAGCCTCCCGGGGAGCCCTTATAAGTCATAGTGCCTCTAAGATAATAGTTCAATACCCTCTTTGAAGTTACCAAAAGGATAAAAAAAAAAAAAAAAACACTTTCCTGACGCCTTTTAAAGTATGTGTCTGTCCATGAGTTTTATGTGTTTAGGATTTTCTTTGGCTCCATTTTTAGTGAATTTATTTGATTACTGCATTTATGAGTCAGCAGTAAAGGGGACAAAATGGACATCACTGTATTCATTTGGCTCCTGTTTTTTTCCCAGATATATTCAAGGCTGAGTAGATATGCTTTGTCTGATTAAAATGATTACATAATTATCCTAATTATTTGAGAAAACTATATGTATATGAATGCATAATTGTCATAATCTTTCCATTTAGATAGTGTAGATTAGTGACCAAGGCTGTAACCAACAGAAATATTATATTTCTGTCAGTATTCTTATGTTCTTTTCTGTCATTTGAGCTTTAGTTTGTTTAATGATCGTGTGTCTCCTTCTTTTACTATGGTACTTGAGTCGAAGAACACCAACTGTTTATTTACCTGTGTTCCAAAGCAATATATGGCACTTGGGATGTACAGTGTGTTTAGTGTTTATAAGCTTTATACTATAATAATGGTGTGAAATAAACAGAAATAGAAATGTACCTACTTGGAAGTTATTTGTCAAGTAAAATACTATGATATACATTTTCATTCCTTGTCATTTTTTGATGTGTAGGCTAGTCTGACAGACAGCTGCCAAGGCAATGCCATGGGTATTGTTTGAATAGGTTTAGACGTAAGAACTATTTGTTAAGGGAAAAATGTCAGGAAAGGTTGAAATAAGACAAAGAACAGAGAAAACAAAAACCAAACAGTGTGAAACAGAAGTCACACACCTTTCTCTCAGCCAACGTATGGAACAGCCCAATGTATGGGAGCAAAAAATATAGACAATGGAAGAGCGGGAAGATGAAAAAAAAAAGAGTGCTTTTGTTTGCTGTTATTCTACAGCTCACAATGACCACAGTGTTTGACAAGCGAGATGGGAGGGAGGGGAAGGAGCGACGAGCATCCAACAGAAGTGACAGATGATGCAGCGGCGTACTGTAAATGGTAAATAATCCCAGCAGAGGGAAACGAACATGGAGGAACGTAGGAGCTGGGGAAATAATGGAAAGGATGCAGAAAAGGGGAGGATGGAGGCGGAGTGGAGAGTCAGTTATGTATGTGTGTGTGTTGGGGTGGGGGGGGTATGTCAAAAATGTGTGGCCTCCTGGAAATGCAGCACGAAGGGCTATACCCCACATGTAGATACAGACAAACAGGATGACATTTAAACATCATTTTCAAAAGCATAAATTAAATAGAATCATTTTTGCTGTTCATCTCTGTAGTTTCCGTGTACTTTTTGTGTTCTGCCCTTTTACACTTAATTGCATGAACTTGAGTTACGTTAGCATTACACTCTTGCAAAGTGAACCCCTCGTGCACAAAGACGCCCTTATCCTCGCTACCTCCCTTTGTGCCTGTCGTAGTGAATAAACAATACCTTATCTTTGTGACAATGAAGTTGACACCCCACCCTCCAGCATCTCATTCACAATGAATGGCCCTCAATAGAATAAAGGAGCACCATACAGCCATACAGTCATCCTGTTCTTCTTTTTCTTCTTCTTCTTTGTCTTCATCTTTTTTTTTTCTTCTTCTTCTTCATCTTCTTCTTCGTCTTCTTTTTTTCTTTTTCTTCTTCGTCTTCTTCATCTTCTTTGTCTTCGTCTTTTTCTTCTTCTTCGTCTTCTTCTTCGTCTTCTTCTTCATCTTCGTCTTTTTCGTCTTCTTCGTCTTCTTCTTCTTCATCTTCTTCGTCTTCTTCTTCTTCGTCTTCTTCTTCTTCGTCTTCTTCGTCTTCTTTGCCTTTGTCTTTTTCTTCTTCGTCTTCGTCTTTTTCTTCTTATTCATCTTTTCTTCTTCTTCGTCTTCTTTTTCTTCTTCGTCTTCTTTGTCTTTTTCTTCTTCGTCTTCGTCTTTTTCTTCTTCATCGTCTTCTTTTTCTTCTTCGTCTTCTTCATCTTCATTGTCTTCTCTTTGTCTTCTTCTTCGTCTTCTTCTTCGCCTTCTTTTTCTTCATCTTCTTTTTCTTCGTTGTCTTCTTCATCTTCATTGTCTTCTCTTTGTCTTCTTCTTCGTCTTCTTCTTCGCCTTCTTTTTCTTCATCTTCTTTTTCTTCTTCGTCTTCATCTTCATTGTCTTCTCTTTGTCTTCTTCTTCGTCTTCTTCTTTGCCTTCTTTTTCTTCATCTTCTTTTTCTTCGTTGTCTTCTTCATCTTCGTCTTCTTCTTTGTCTTCTTCTTCTTCGTCTTCTTCATCTTCTTCTTTGTCTTCTTCGTCTTCTTCTTCTTCTTCTTCTTCTTCTTCTTCTTCTTCTTCTTCCTGACTGTATCTCTACCACCCCACTGACTGCCACCCCACTCCCCCCCAACCCCCTTACACCATCCCATTCTCCTTTCCTAGAGTGAAATTCAAATTGGGCTGGCTGCTTGATGAATCCATTGTTACCAAAGCACTTCACAGAGAGAGCTAAATGTGGGCTGAATTAATGGGGGCTCAGGACCAAATAGCTTTCAAAAGGCAGCTCCTCTCCAGCTTTTCTTGTAGCGAGCGATCATCCCTCGCTTGTCTTTTTGCTTTCTTTCTGACTCTCACTCTGTTTTTTTCCCTTCTCCTCCCCTCAGGGCTTAGATAAATACTCTTTCTACCTTTTCCTCTCCTCTGATGAAGATTCCCTCCATCTCCCCTCCGACGCCTTTCATCTTTTGTAGTTTCTATGTGTTTTTTTTTCTATCACGTCGCATATCTGCTTTCACCCTTCTCTTTCTCCGTCTCCTGCTACCTCTTTGTTTTCCCTTTTTATTCTGTCATCACAAATTACCTCTCCGCTCATTCTCTCATTCTCAGCGCAGCTTTGGTACCATTCGTATGACTTCCTCGTCTCTTGTTTCTGTTTTTTTTAGTTTTTTTTTTTTTGTTTTTTTCTACCTTCTCAGCATTGTGTGTCTGTCTTACCCCTCTTTCGCTGTCTTGCAGGTCCTCTGGGGTGTGTTTGGTGTCGTGGTGGAGCTTGTCTTCTTGCCGCAGGCAGCTTTCATCACCATTGGCCTTAAAGCAGCACACACTCTCTGTCATACATATATTCTAAAAAGCTGACTCAACGCGGCAGGGGTCCGATTCTTTAGGGACATTTCGGCCTAAGGGCTATGACATTATCAAAGTACTCTCTTGAATGCAGTAAACTTGCTTTTTGTGTGAGTGTGCGTGTTTGTATCTGCATATTTATGGCTGCACATAGAGATATTAGCTATTTTAATTTGCGTTGAGTCTTCTCAGCACATCCACTTGAGTGCCCCACTGCTGTAGTATTGTGGCATACCATCAGATTTCAGGTGTTTAGATGTGTGTGTGTGTGGGTGTAATTTGCGTGTTCATCCCTGTGCACCAATAATATACAAGAGCCATCACTTTAAATGGCTATTTCTCTGTTCCTCTGTGTGTGTTTGTGTATGTGTGTGTGTATTTTGCTCCTCCCTTCTTCTGTCCTTTCACTGAACTCTGCTCCAGTGTTCACCGCAGTCACCGACGGACATAAGGACCATACCAATCAGATTGTAAGAAGACACACACAGACAGACCACTATAGGTTCATCAATTTCACTTGTTAAAAAAACACACACATTAGGGCTGCCCAATATTGGAAAAAACTGACGTTGCAATTTTTTTAACCCTGCGATTTATGTTGCGATATGAAAAATGACCGTAATTTACTTTTTTCCACACACTGTGAATTCATGGCTCTAACATGATGTGGCTAATTTATGTTTTCTGGGCTAACGATTGATCCGGCTGACGAAGAAGGAAATAGAGCTGCTGCACGTAAGCTTGGCATCAATGAAGCGATGGTCAGACGTTGGAGATGGGGTGAGTGCGGCTTATAGTCTGGAAAGTACGGTACTCTGGAGGATATAATATCTGTGTGTCCCAAGAGCTAGACTCTGCGTCCGGGGATCGGGTTGTCGGGCTCCCTGCCGTCAACTGCCACCCAATCCACAATGCACCCGGCCCCTACGATTCCCTCGGTGGGTGGTGAGTCCACTGGAGGGTGGGCCCACGTCGCTCCTTCGGGCTGGGCCCGGCCGGACCCCGTGGGCATAGGCCCGACCACCAGGCGCTCACATTCGAGCCCCAACCCCAGGCGTGGCTCCAGGGTGGGGCCCCGGCTGCGCCATACTGGGCGACGTCACGTTCTTTTGTTGTTTTTCTTTCATAGGGGCTTCTGAACTGCTCTTAGGCTGGCCCGTCACCCAGGACCTGTTTGCCTTGGGAGACCCTACCAGGGGCATAAAGCCCCTGACAACATAGCTCCTGGGATCATTCGGGCACTCAAACTCCCCACCACGATAAAGTGGCAGTTCAAGGGGGAGAATATCTGTGTGGCACCGACGTAAATGATCAAACAAATTAGTTGTGTTTCCTCTCGTTCCTCTCCTCTCAAACACATGTTTCAGTATCATCCTTCTTGTAGCCGAAATAATTCCAGATAACTGACGTTGCTTTTCTTTCTGGCACCAAGTCTTCGTTTTCGGCGATTTTCTCTTGTTCATTGCTCATTTTTCAATGTTGTTACCAACGACTCACTCCATGTGCAGGGGCGTGGTCTGCTCTGGCAAACTGATTAAGAACGATTGTGATTGGTGGATTGCTGTACGCAGTGTGTGTCAGGTGCCCAGGTTGAACTTAGATGAGAACATGTTGAGTGGGACCTGCGATGTGACTATTGCGCACACGAACATTGCGATGACGATGCTCAAACGATATATTGTGCAGCTCTAACACACACACACACACACACACACACACACACACATACAGAATTTGACTGAAAGAAACACAGCGCATCAGTTTGAAAGAAAACGATTTTCTTTTGAATTTCATGCTCCCACGCACCAAAAAGTTGCTGTTTGTTGATGCCAGAGGAAACTGTTTACACCAGTTTACAGTAAATCCGAGGTCCTCATGTGTCAAATCTAAAAGTAAAATATGTTCTACAAATAGATATTAAAGTTAATATTTGAAAAGAATTCACAAGTGATGCTACATATCAACATTTAAGAACCGATAAGAAATAGTTTAGTCAGAAAAAATGTGTGCTCTATTCACACATTCTTTTTTTTCTTATTTCTTCCAATATAAGGTAATTTTTTCCTCTTTGTATAATAATAATGGAAGATATTGAGACAAATCAGGAAGCAGTGCATAGAAACCTGTCAGATGTGGACGCCACGGGAGCAAATACACACTGAACACACACACAAGAAGAAAGACAGAGACATTGATAAAAGCCAGATAATTGCACCATGTAGAGGAGATGAAACACGGGAGACAAAGGAACACAGAAAGAAGGAGAGTGAGATAGTGTAACAGATTATGAATATCCAGCAAGACACAGGATGTGACAAACAGATAAGAAATGCCATGATGCATGGTGACGTGGAGAAGGACAGAGGGAAGTGTAGCAAAAGGATGGAGAGTCAAGGAGAGGTAGCGTGATGGAGGTGGGGGGGTGGGGGGGGAGCTGGCCATGTGCAGGGGACTGGATGAGAACAACAATGTGTGGGGGAGGGGGGGGTCAGGGAGGAAGAGGGGCTGGGGACGCGATGAGGCGAAAAAGCACTGTACACCAGGGAGAGATAGAAATGATGGAAGGATGGCAGCTGAGGCACAGGGACAGAGGAGGGCAGAGGGAGGCAGTGAACGACAAAAAAACAGGAGGTTTCCGCTCGCTTTTTTTTTCTGCTCAAAATGATGACATGGTATCATAATAACATACCATCTGACAGATGTTTGTAGCTGCAGATCCTCACACTTATGTTCATACATTTTTACATTTTTTTTTTCATTGGATGAGGAGCAGCAGTGGGAATGGAGCATGAACTGGAAATCAGCATCTTTTTTTTTTTTTTTTTTTTATCTGTTATAAGTTCCTATTTGAAAAGTTATCAAATAATTAAATCACAGATGATTTGAACATATAAATACTGGAATTCACTGGCTAATTTGACAAGGATTTGGACCATCAGTTTCAATCATGTCTTCTTTGCTTTGGAGAAATTATGATTTATAGCATAGGTTTGCTGTAGTATGAATAGCTTTAAATATTATGACACCCATAATCCTTTGCTGCCATTCTAGGGATGCAAATCCATTAAGTGGTGTTAATCAGAGCTTTAGTAAATTCAGAGAGCTTTGTTGCTGGAACTGCAAAACCAAACCAAACCAGACACCAGAATATAATGGTGCCATTGTACATTTCTGCAAACCACAGATATGTTGGATCTCAACAAAGGATCTGGGACTTTTTTGCCTATCGTCAATAAACAGGAGGTGGTTGGGGTGGATGTTGGATATAAATAAAAATAGGATTATGCCTCCAAAGACTAGAGTATGCATCCCTACTCCCATGGGTTTGTATCCTTCCAGCATATAATGCATATAATGCAGGGGGGTATAGCAATCAGCATGTCCGTCCATCTGTCCAAACTTGCTTGTCAGAGCAGAAAGCTAACAATAGAAATCATTATATGCATTCAGATTCAGTGGTGACCACTTATTCTGCCAACTGGGTTTAAGCAACCTAATTCAGTGGACGTCACTAAAATACACCTTGAAAAAAAATGATTTGCCCTGTTTTGTTTTATCTATCTATCTATCTATCTATCTATCTATCTATCTATCTATCTATCTATCTATCTATCTATCTATCTATCTATCTATCTATCTATCTATCTATCTATCTATCTGTCTATCTGTCTGTCTGTCTGTCTGTCTGTCTGTCTGTCTATCTATCTATCTTGTTTTTATATGAAGTGCTATATAACCTTGCCCCTCCCCCGCTGCATGGCTTCTTTCAAAGACTTGAAAGCAGAGGTAGTACACGGGCCTTTTTAAATGGAAACTGTGTGATACCATTCAGACCTCGGGCACTGATAAAGGGGGGCAAACATGACAAATTCATGGGGCCCAGCATTTTTGGGGGGCCCATAGAGCAGTGGAGGGGGTCCAGTGCATACAGGCTAGAAGTTGTGAAAATGTCCTGTAGCATCCGCTGTATAGGAGAGGCATAGAAGTCAGGAATCTGATTTGAAACCATGTGAATTTTTAGTTTTGTTGGCCCACAATGTTTAGCTTTCATGGGGCCCACAATTGGTAGCGGTGCCCCTGATTCACACGCACCGCTTTTGGCCAAAACGTACTATCAGTAGTATAGGAGGTAAACTTTCAAATAGCCTGCCCCTCCCAATAAGACAGCGTCCAACATACAACACTTTGAAAATGCACTTAAAACAGTGGCTCCTAGAAAACCAGAGATGCGCTCATTTTTAATTGACATGCATTTCATCACCCATGCACTTTCTCTGTTCAGTTGTATGTAAGTATAGAGGTGAATGTACAGGCTACTGCCCCTGTGATCATCCTATGTCGATTTGTTTTTCTGTTTATTTGTTTGTTTGTCTGTTTGTTTTGATGATGTGCATGTCATCATGTGTATTTTTAAACTTTTCAATTTATAGTGAACGAGTGATTTATTAATGTTGGCTGTTTTATGTTTTGTTTCTGTCACTTGCCTACAGACTGCAGATGAAAAGTAGTTATTTTTACTCGTTCTGGCATATTTACACGGGTGTATTTTTTATACAGCAATGCTCATAAATGTGCATGGTCCCTATTAAATATCTATCTATCTATCTATCTATCTATCTATCTATCTATCTATCTATCTATCTATCTATCTATCTATCTATCTATCTATCTATCTATCTATCTATCTATCTATCTATCTATCTATCTATCTATCTATCTATCTATCTATCTATCTATCTATCTATCTATCTATCTATCTATCTATCTCATGCCTTTGTGTGAAACTATGAAAGAAGCAGTGTCATTTGTTATTTGAAGCCCTAGATATAAACCCCTTCCAAAAAAAAAAAAAAAAAAGAAAACCCTTTATATTGCACAATACAGGAGGTGAAAAGGAAAACTGGCGCAGTTGGAAGAGAGAGAGAGAGTCTGAAAAGGTGCTGGGCTGAGACTGAGTAAAGCTGGTGGTATGCCAGAGGATTATCTGGCTGATTTACAGCAGATATTCCCAGCCGGACAATTGGATCAAAGGCTCGGTCAGGACCGGTGGTCATCCCAAATTTATCTGTGAAAGTGAAGGGGTTTTAGGATTCAATTTCAGCTAACCCTTAATAATGTCAGGCATATCTGATAATTATACCCCAACATCTGTATAGATCCTGAGCAATCCTGAGCAGCACGGGGATCACAGACTCAGCCCAATGGCAATCCAGCAGTGCAGTTCATTACAGTGTGAGGTGAGACTGAGCACACTGAGGCTGATCCTCTGCTTCTGTTGTTGTTTTGATTAGGTTTTCAATGGATCAAGCGAGATTACTGGTCATACAGGCATATAAACGGGCAGCGGAATTATCTGACTCTGATTGTTATTTGTTAAAGTTGTTGCTTTTCTTCATTGTATTTTTCCCAGTGGCATTTTTACAGAGCTGTAAACCAAATAGTTCATTTTTCTCCCATCAGAAGAAGCCATTTCGCTACCATTTTTTTTTCTTCTGCTTGAAAAACAACTTCCATAGACTTCAAAATTGCTTAAGACAGAAAATCCATCATGGTAAAAATGAATCCTAGATTTGGTCTTGTTAGAGTTTTTGTTTTATCATTATCTCATTGTGCCAGAGAGTCTCTAGGTTGAGTGCTTTCGTATCAGTGCATTACATTGTGCTCTGCTTACTGTCAATCACCTGACAGCGCTGAAAAGAAATGAAATTCTCTGGTGGGACGTAATCCCTCTCAAAACATATTGCATTACGAACCATGTCACAGTCTAAAAGATCGTCACAGCTTACGTCTTGTTATTTGATGCATCTTTGTTAAATTACTAGGCTGGTTTGACAAGATGATAAGATTGTAAAATTGAAGATATTTTGCTTTAATCTTTTCATTTATAGAAAAAAAAAATGGGTGGTAGTGTAAATTAAGGGCATATATGATGCAACTGTGAATTATTGTCTTCTAAGTAGGATCCTAATGATGACAGAATCCAGTCAATTTGTACATCAGATGTTGTATATTTACAAAAAGGCTTGAGTTTCAAAGTCATCTGCTGAGCCTCCTCCTACACAGAGCTGAAGAGAGTGAGAAGAGGGGCTGATGAGAATGTGTTTGGAGTGCTTTGACATCAATAACTGTGTCAAAAGAATGTAAAAACAAAGGGAAAAGCTTGACAGAGGAAAAAAAAAAAGGTTGGAGTTTGTGTTGGTGACACTGAAGCCTTATTGACCATCCCTCCTCCTCTGTCCACTTGATCACACTTGTCCATCCCGGGGGATCCAGTTCACCTGATTGGCTGCCTTTCCAGGGGCAGGCGTCTTGGGTCCAGAGGTGAACGTGTTTTCTGATAGGCGGTTGCTAGGCGATGGATGTTAGTATGAGGAGCTGGGTGTGGAGAAACGACCAGCTGCAATGGAATGGATGATTGTGTGTAAGCGCGCTGTGGGGGTTAGTGTGTGTTTGTGAATGCAGCCATGAGTGCGCTTTCATGGTGCGCTCTGCGGTTACTTCTCATATAACTCAATGATTGAACTTAACAATCGCAAGTGTATCAGATACAAGACAGGAAAGAGACAATGACTTTGTATGTGTGTCCCCTGCAGGCAGAGCATGGGCTAGAGCTGTCGTTTAAGACTAAAAGGAAATTAAAGAAAGACCAGTCAGGCGATTGCAATCATAAAACACTTTGTGTCTGTGTGTGTGTGTGTGTGTGTGTTACTCACAGCTGAATGCATGCAGAATACTTATGCAAACGTGCTTCAGTTATGAATGCCGGTAATAAAACCTTCTATATCGCACACTATGCACAACTGGATTCCGGTGTGCTGCCTCCACATAGAGCCTTATTAGTCCTGTTTGTGACTGCTGCAGCTTAATTTAGGCCCCTGCTGGGGGTGTTATTCTCTTCATTAGAATTATCAACAGGTGTACTGGGGCCTCACAGATAAAACACTGCCTGATAGCGGCACCGATTGAAACGCTACCCATGCTAGTATTCTTTCTCTTACGTTTAGTTAAATCCCCCTCGAGTTGCCTCCAGCCAGTCAATCAACCATGCTGTTAAGTCAAATCAAATAGAAAATTCAGAAATTTGAAAGAACGCGAGAGGTATATAAAATTTAGGCTTGTTAATTGCTATGAGCTACCTCAGCTCAACTGGAGCATCCCACTGCTGTGACTTGGCAGACTCTCCATCCACTTTGAGTTGTCCAGGAGTAAATAGAGGAATGTGCGTGTGTCTGTGTGTGCTTGTTTGTGTGTTGAATTTACAGCATTTTCCAAGGGGCGCAGTGTGCTCTTGGCCTGTTAAAGCGGTTTGAACAAGTATTTGCTTGTTAAAGGCAAACAGTGCCCAGAAGCTCTCTGCACAATAAACAAGGGAGAAAAAAAATCCTCTAAGATGAATTGATAATTTTTTTTTCTTCCTTGTGGCATAAAAATAATGGATACTTAGCAGCTTTAGCTCACTTTGACCTCATCAGTGATCCATTTAACACTGTGACTCAGTGACATTAGAAGAGCCAATGTAGCGTTGGAATTTGACAGCATTCACATTTACTGTATATTCCTTTTCAAGCAAAACTCAGAATAGTTATTCAAGAGTAGAACATAAAACTATGAAAAAAAGCACTTCTATGTGAGTGTGTGCCTGCATTTAGCCAACTCTGCTTTCCTGAAGATATTGTATTTGTAATTGAATGATTTTCCCTAGTGGTGTTTTTGTGCTGTAAAGTTAGTTGGCGCTGTTCTAACTCCACTCAAAATTACAGAATTAAAGCTTTCACACAGTTTTTGTTTGACCTTGATATACTGATATGATACAATACAATATGATATGATACAGTGTGATATGATGCGATATGATACAATACGATATAGTGCGATATGATATGATGCAATACGATACAACACAACACAACGCGATGTGATATGATCCGATATGATATGATGCGATATGATAAATATTATGCGATATGATATGATGCAATGCGATACAATGCGACACAATGCGATGTGATATGATGCGATATGATACGATGCGATATGATATGATGCAATGCTATGCGATACAATGTGATATGATACAAAACGATATGATGTGATAAAATGTAGTGCGATACGATACAATGCGATACGATGCAATATGATAGGATGCGATACGATGTGATGTGATATGATGCGATGCAATGCGATATGATGCGATATGATATGATATGGTGTGATGCGATACAACTTAAACCATTCAAGTCTACCGTTATATGTTCATATGTTTACTTTTTCAAGTTCCAAAACAGTTCATTGAATATGTTTGTGGTTCTTATGTAATATACAGTATATTTCCTCAATTCTGATTTGGTGAATTTTGTGTATTTTTGGGGCCAATTTGTTAGTAAAGCAAGTTAAAGTGGGTATGGAATATTTTTTTTTCTTTTTTTATGTGATTCATAAAGTATTCATAAATGTCCAAAATATACTCAGACCAGGAACAAATAAAAATTTTGGAGCAGCAACCATTATTTGATGAACTGACTAGTTGTGGTTTTAGTCATTTCTGGAATGTGTTGTCCTTTCAGTTGGAATGAGTTATTCAGTGTATTTCAAGCAAAAGCAAAAAAACACACTACCCGTGTCTGGCAAGTTTTGAACCAACCTTAGAAAAATTGCAAAAAAGAAAATGCAAATTACTGCATGTGCATTGAAATAAATGGTTTTGGAGTAAATAAACCAGGCTGTGCTGTGTTGAGCTGCGACATTAAACACCACATGACTGTAATAAACAAGGGTTATGAAGCAGAACATTCGGATGTTGTTTCAGATTCAACTACCAGCTATGTTTTTGCACTTCATAGGAATATTCACTGAGACACTAGTTGTCAATCATCTGATCAGCCATGTGAGCTGATGTAGCAGAAATTATGTACATGGACTCTTTTTTTGAGAAAGGCAAATGCGGCCTTAAATGGGTGCAACCTTTTTCTTTTTTTCTCAATGATGCTGTGATAATAAACATTTTGCACATACAGTATACACATTATGGAAACACACTTACTGATTTGATACAGGTTTCTTAACTTTTCTTACTGATCAAAGCTCTTTAGATACACAGTCTTGAAGTGATTAATGGATTGGTATTACATGACGGTGCACTAGGACCAGTCGAAGTTTTCAAAAAAAGTCATTATTTAACAAAAATAATGTTGTACTTTTATGAGATTAAAGACGTAATATTTTTAAAATAAATTCAACAGAGTTTCCAGTTACAAGCAGCAACTTTCACTTCTGTTGTACCAGATGAACCCCAAATGAAAGTACAACCTCACAAAATGTTCCAAGTTCTTCATTATGCGACAAGTGGGTATGACTTTATTCTCATAAATTATATTTTACCCACCTGTTTGTATTCTTGTAATATGATGGCTTTATTATCGAAATATTACGACTTTAATCTCATAAAAGTATAATATTATTTTTGTTTAATAATGAGTTTTTTAACACTACTTTGTTCTCATTATATTATGACTTTATTCTCTAAATATTACAACTTTAATCTCCTAAAGGTACAACATTATTTTCTTTAAATAATGAGCTTTTTAAAACTACAACTTTATTCTCATTATATTATGACTTTATTCTCGAAATATTACGACTTCATTCTTGCAGTGACAAATATTTTTATTTCCTTATGTGGGCCTAATATGCCATCGTAGTATTAAATGTAATTCTGTCAGTAAATAGAATAATGATTCATCACCAGAATAGAATAAAACACCATAGGGTCTGAAGGTTCTAAAAGCTGAAGAAAGAAGTAGATGTAGGTAGAGAACAAGACTCAGCGGGTAAAAGCTATTTCAGGGTCACTAGTGTGAAGCCAGTAAACAGGTTCTTTGAACAAGCCAACACTGTTTTGAACAGAACCAGATGTATGTGGACATTGTATCGAGTGCTGTGTGAGTGAGGGAAAGTGGGAAAAAACATGCTGCGTTTGATAACTTCAGCTATGTGATGTGAGCAAAGGAAACTTTGAACACAAGAAACTGTCACCCTTCTTTTCCCTCAAGAGGAAAAAAAACCCCAGATAAATAAAGAAAAATAACAAAGCCACAAAAACAACAGGGACAACAAAGAAGTGAGTGAGTGGAAGATATCAAGTATCATATCAAAACCTATAAAAAGTTGCTGTTTCTGGACGCAAGTTGCCAGCGTCACAATGAGAAGTGATGACAAAGTGACAGACTTCTGATCTTATAAATCACTTTTGCTTTTGCTATCAGTAGTCATTACTCCAGTTCATCTATCAAACTTTGTGTCTCAAGCCATAATTAAGAATCATCGTGTTTCACTGTTAATGAAATAGTCATTTGTTGTGTGGATCATCATTTGTCTTATGTGATCATGACAAAGTGAAAATGATGTGGAAATGTGGGTGGATGTCCACTGTTAACTTATTACAATACTAACTTTGTAACGGCAACTCTCACTAAAAGAATGGTTCTAATATGAAATTAATGGCACCAAACAACAGCTTATACACACAAAACATGCCCAATATAAGCAGCCAAATAACAACAGCATGGCTGTTAATTATGAACAATGAAGTACATTTGTATGCTGTTCTCTTACCTTAGTACCTCCAGATGTCAAGTCCCTTCTGTCTTGTCTATATATGTTTGTGTATCTGTATGTTGTGTGTATGTTGTGAATATTCTTGTAGGTTATGTGTGCTTTTTTTGTGTGTGTGTGTAATTAACCTTACTTTTTCTTACTTTTCCTTTTTTATCTTTATACTATCACTGTGTTCTTTGGTATCTCATGACACATTCTTTTGTCTTGGACTCACTGTTGGTATTCTTGCATTGAGAATCCATTCCAGTAATACTGTATAACCTAGTGTTTTTCAACCTTGGGGTCGGGACCCTACGTGGGGTCACCTGGAATTCAAATGGGGTTGCCTGAAATTTCTGGTAATTGATAAAAAAAATAATAAAATAAAATAAAATTGACTATATTATTACTAAAAAATATATGGTGAGTTGACTGTGGTACTGTTTATGTTTCAAATGTTCATTGTGGTCGGTTTCAGATACTGCAGCTCTTTCATAATTCATAGTTTGAGTTATTGTTTGTTCAGTATTAATTGTCAGCCTTGTAAATCCAAGCTGGACTGACTGTACATATCCTGACCAAGGAAAATAAAATTCTCACTTTGTGCAGTAATCTACACCTGGCTTTTCTGCCTCCGTCCATAATAATATACATTATATAGACTAAATGTTGTCTAAAATTAACATCTATTTGCTACATAGTATAGCAAACTATTTTAGTTTTAGCAAAAAAAAAAAAAAAAAAGTGGTATAACCTGAAATACCTCTGTTCGATTTAATTTGTTAAATGAAAATGAAAATTTGATTGCAAAAAAAAAAAAAAAAAAAAAAAAAAAAAAAAAAAAAAATATATATATATATATATATATATATATATATATATATATATATATATGCTGTATAGGCTATAAATCAAAAGATGACATGCTCTGATCTGTAAGTTATTCCTTTGTAAATTCAGTCCAGTAAAAACAGAGCAGCTAAAACAAACAGATACTGCAAACAGAGAGTCTCGGAGAAAGCGAAAGAGCCAAAAGGAAGCGCAAAATCAGAAGGACTGCTGTCAGAGTCACCTTGTAGAAACAGTAAGCGAGTGTCCCAGTGAGGGATGTTTGCTACAAGTCGGACTAAAGAGAGGAGGACAGAGCTAAAGGGAGAGAAAAGAGAGTGATGAAAGAGGAGGAGCGGCTAGAGACGAGCTCTGACAGATTGTCATTAAGAAAGACAGCTGCTTTTTTTTTCTGTGGCAACTCTTATAATCTATAATCCACACACACTTGCGCGTACGCACTTTTTCATTTTATATTTACGCTTTCAGATTGTCTCATTAAAATAGAGATGTCTTTTCCAACATCAACCTGCGAGTGCAAAATGCAAGTGACAATAAAAAAACAAACAAAAAAAAAACATATCTAATTGAATAACCTTTTCAGTGAACATGCATCTTTATAAAGAAGAATCTCAGGCAATATAAGGGAACAAGAGATTTAAATTTCAAAGCGAGTTTTGTTTATACTGCACCAGTTATGCTTGGATTTTAAGCACAAGGTATTTAATTGTAAAAGACTGTGAACAATAATTGGACCCACAACAAACGGATGTGAAGCACAGGGAGTTGAACGTGTTGGAGTGTGAATCTTCCTTTTTATGAATCACTACGTGATCCTAAAGAGTCCAAAACAGACATGTCTGGAATAATCACATGGTAGGTTACTGTGTCTGCACCATCACCATCAGTTGTTTTTGTGTTTATGACTCTCTAAATGCTCTTTTTAGAAGCATCCTGTTACTGACCTGTTGCCAGTTGACCCAGTTCATCTTCCCAAGTGTTCTTCCAGCTGTTTGTTTTTAGTACCACTTAGTTTTACAGCATTTTGTTGTTCCCATTCCAAAGATTTTGGAGGGGACCATCCATCCATCCATCCATTTTTGGAACTGGTTAAAGCAGCATATGATGTTTGTCACCAATTTTTCAACAAATCTGTAAAACTCAAGTGATAGCCTAAGTATCACAAATCCGTTAGTCTTACCGTGTTTACGTACCTGAATCACTTCCCTCACAGTGAACAACTTCAAAGTTGACTCCATCATAAGCAGTCTGTTTGTGTACATACCAAACCGAAACCAAACCATCACTCAAGCCTTTTCGGAATTCCACGAAGCCGCAGTATGGCCGCAGCTGCAACAAACACGGAAACATCCTCATTGCTTCTGGCTGCTGTGGCAAGTGAGGGTTCGGTTTAGTTTTGGTTTGGTATGTAAACAAATGGACTGCTTGTGATGGAGTACAGTTCGAAGTTGTTCACCGTGGGGGGAGTGACTCAAGTGCATAATCACGGAAGATTGTCGGGGTCTGCAGATTTGATGAAAAATTGGTAACAAACGTCACATGCTGCTTTAATCAT
Source organism: Sphaeramia orbicularis (assembly GCF_902148855.1). Classification (NCBI taxonomy): domain Eukaryota; kingdom Metazoa; phylum Chordata; class Actinopteri; order Kurtiformes; family Apogonidae; genus Sphaeramia; species Sphaeramia orbicularis. Next base: position 38,634,743 of record NC_043972.1, on the reverse strand, counting down.
CGTGAGGGTCTGGAATGTGGTACTGGAGCCTAAATCAGCTGCTAACTGGTGAAAGTAGTGTACATATGCACAGACAAACAACCATTTACACCAGTGGGTGATTTAGTCATGCCACTGAAATATGGGTTTATGAGATAATAATAATGGATTGGATTTATGTAGCGCTTTCCTATTAACGCATACTCAAATCACGTACAATGGATCCATTATTCCAGGGGTGTCAAACTCATTTTAGTTCACGGGCCACATTAAGCCAAATTTAATCAGCAGTGGGCCGGACCAGTGAAATAATAACATAATAATATATAAATAATGTCAACTCCAAATTTTTCTCTCTGTTTCAGAGCGAAAAAAGTAAATTTACAGTATGAAAAAGTTTATGTCTACAAACTGTCCTTTCAAAAGATGTGAATAACATGAACAAACTGAAAAAAAATAGTGTAATTTTAACAATATTATGTTTATCATTCACACATGTTCATTGTAACTTACAGATCACAGTGAATCTACAAGCACACAAAACATTTAGTAACAAGCAGACTATTGTTAAAATTGGACTTATTTCTCTTAAGACATTTCAGGTTCATATTTGTTCAGGTTATTCACATTTTTTGCAAAATTATACTTTGTTTTTGTGTAAATGCATGAAAATATTTACATGTACAAAAAGAAAAATTTGGAGTTGTCATTATTTATATATTATTATGATAGTATTTTACTAGTCCTGTCCACTTGAGATTGAATTTGTCTGAATGTGGAACCTGAACTAAAAGGTTTGTTAATATCTTCAGTGTAATTTTTGCATTTCACAAATTCATCCCAAGGGCCGGACTGGACTCTTTGGTGCGCCGGATTTGGCCCCCGGGCCACATGTTTGACACCGTGCATTGTTCATTCACACTCTGGTAATGGTAAAGTACATATGTATCCACAGCTGCCCTGGGGCAGACTGATGGAAGCGTGGCTGCCAATCCACGCCAACATTCATACACCAGTGTGAGTAATATCACTGGAGGCAAGGAGGGAGAAGGACACAACAGCACATGACTAGGACAGAGCGGGATTCGAACTGCCAATACTTAGTTTATTGGACGACCCGCTCTACCTCCTGAGCCACAGCCGCCCAGATGATGAAATTATTGCATTCTGTTTCTATTTTTTACAACAGCATCATAGGGCATGTCCATGCTGTCTATAATTTTGTGTGGAAGCACTTATCACAAAGTCAGACAGACATGAATAAATTAACTAAAGTCTTTTTCCCTGATGCACACAACATGAAGTCCATAAAGCGCTGAATAATTGTGCTGACATTTATTTTATTAACCAGTGTTGTGGAGCAGTGAACTTCTTGTATTTTGCAGGAGCTTGCATATAAATTCATGCTCAAACTGTTTTTTTTGTTTTTTTTCTATCTGCTAGATAATTGCACAGGTATTGAAGTAGCATCAACTTATTGTATGGTTAACCATTAAGACTTTTACGGGAGTAAATGGAACTACCTGTCTGATAAATAATAATACGTTGGTGCTGGTAATAAATTCTGCTCTTGTTATTATGTAGACTACTGTTGAAGTTGTTCATATTGTTCAAAAATGGTTCAAGTTGGAGGCTGTTTCTGTTAAACTGACAAGTACAAAAAGGATAAACTATACAGATAGGTGTAGTCATATTTAATTTGGCTAAGACAATTTAATACACATTTTGTTTCAATGCATTTTAATGCAGAATTACTTTGTTTCATGTTTGTGTGCTGCAATCTGCTACAGTTCTTACATTCATTTTTAATTAAAAACTAAAATAAGCTAATTCTAAGGTATTATTTTTTACCTTCAAATAGATGCTGTATATTTTACACAGAGCTGAGAATCCCAAATGTAACGGTCACATAGGAATCTGATGCACACAGTTGTTGTTGTTTACACTTCTACATTTGCCAGTTCTTGTTTAACTTGGTTGTCTACTTTGATGTGCAACTCTGGCCATTTGTCAGAGAAATACTGTGTACTTGTTATCTTGCACCTGTGTTTTAGGTATTTACCAAGTCACTCTCTACTACAGTGTATGGTCCTTAGCAGTAAACTGGCAATAGATGCCATAATTACCTTGGACACTACCCAGTTGAGGCTAAGTTTGAGCTGGAAAAAGTTCTTTTCTTTGTTTTTTTCTTGCTTGTGCTAGCAGGAAAGTGATAAGATTTGTTGTGCTACCACTGTACTTTATGGCTGTCCTGCAGATTCTTGCAAACTGTCAGTATTTTGTCCAACTTTTCTTCTTTCGTATAAAGTCAGAAAGTCTTCTAAAGCTTGGATTTTGGATTTGATAAGGTGAAGCAAGTTATTTCCTCGTTAGTCTTATAAAAGCGAGTGAAAGTTGATCCAAGAACAGAGATTTTAGCTGCAAACCTTCAGTCATCTGGGCCATTATTCATTTAGATCTATTCACGGGTCCAATTACTGATGTAATTCTATCTTTAAACTTAAATTGGGTTAGCTATTGTGTTTAATGCGTCAAGAACTTGCAATAAGTAGCCTACAGCTGACTGGTAAGTTTACAGAAACTGTCACTTTGGACATTCTCTGTTGGCTTCAGTTAAACAAACTGTCTTTTGCCCTTGGGTGGTTGAAATAGTGTGTTGCTTACAATACTTTCACAGTTGGTCTCCCTACACTGACATAAACATATTACTGCATAGATTTAATATACAGAGAAGGAAATGTAAAGAAGACAGAGGACCAGAAAGTGAGGGGAAGCACATGACAGAAAGACAGAGAGAAGGAGACAATGGGGGTGAAAAAACATGTGAAAGAACGAGGAAAAGAATGGAAGGGAAGAAAGTGGGAGAGATAGAAGTGGGAGAGCGATATGGAAGCAGTGGAGCAAATCAAAGTAAAATTAAGTGCATTTACATATTTAGATGAGCGCTTCTAGTCAGCCTGTCTAATTATTTCATCTCCATTTTTCATTTGCATGCTGTTCAATCCGAACGCACCAGGCCGTGAGCAAATTTCCCTCCCTTTCTCTCTCGCTTTCTCTCCCTTTCCCTCCTCACCATTACTTTATCACATTCACACTTGCCCCCTCTCTCACTCGTTCCCTGACTCTCCACCCCTTGTGGCTGCCTTTCGTTATCCGGGTCATTACCATACGCTTTTTGTCCATTCGCACTTGTTCTCCCTATCTCCCTCTCGCCCTATGCTCCGGCTGTCTCCCGCCATGTTTTATGCATACTTGAATACTGCCCCACATGTGTCCAGAAAGTGTGGGTGCACGTGCGCAAAGGTTCACTTCTAATGCCCTTTCTACCACTATGTTTTATGCATTGCGTCATCCCGGCAAAGATAACTGTGTATGTGTATGACAGTGTCCGATATGTGTGCGTGTGGATCTGTGTGTACACCCACCCACCATTAAACCCTTCAAATTAGCATGAACCCTGTCAGGAGCAGCCAAGCCACGTTAACCTTCTATTACTGATTTTCCCCCTTTTCTTTATGCCTTTCTTCACACTCCATAAATCTGTCTTTCTCCTCACACTTGCAATCTTTCTTTCCCTCCCTCTCTGCACTCCCTCTTTCTTCCTCTGTGCCTCGCTGCTGCTCATCACTTTGTTTGCTTCTCCTTTCTCTCTACATTACTTCCCCTTACTCCCATAAATGCCCCCCCCCCCCCCCCCCCCCCCCCCCACACACACCACACACACACACACACACACACACACAATGTATTTGTGTGTGTGAGACTTATGCATGTTTTGTTCATTTGAGCCTCATTGGTCCTAAAGGTATGCACGTTTAGGCAACATTTACACATGCGGCCTCCAATTTGCACATTTTTCATCAACAGTGTTTGTGTGCGCTACTGAGTCTGTCCATGTACAGCATTTCAGTGTGTGTATGTGTGGGGGAGGCACATGCATATGTGTGTGTCTGCTGGCATAAAAGGTTGTTATGTGCTTTAGGTGTTAATTGGCTCAGGAGCTTCGTTAATATTCTCCTTGCGATCCCGCTCGTCAGGAACAGAGCTGGCAAACTGATGAGTGTGTGATTTTCCTCCAGAGAGAGGGAGAGAGAAATAGAGTAAAAGAGTGAGAGAGGAGAAAGTGTAACAAGAGTGACTTCAGTGCAAAGACCCTCTGTAAGGTCAGACCGAGAGAGGAGTAGTGCAAGAAAAGAATTGGGGGCAAAAAAAAGCAACAGAGCAGCAGAGAGGGCAAGCAAGGAGAAAGAGCGCTGAACAGGGAGGGGCTGGGAAAGCAACGGAGAGGGAGAAAGAGATGGAGAGAGGGAAATGTGATAAAAAGCCATAAAGGGTTCCATTGAGACAGTGGGTGAAAGGAAAGATTATATCATGCGAGGCAGAAATTATCCCTTTGTTAGCCGTTTCATGAATTGGCAGAATGGGGGCAAGGCGGTTAGTAGGGTACCCTACGGCAGGGTGGCATATAACTGTTCTATCCTAATCACTCACACCTACACATCTATATGCAGAGATGGGATGTACTGAAATACAAGTAATTAGTAGCTGTACTTATTTTTCAGGTATCTGCACTTTTCATAAACATTTATCTTGTATGACCTCTTATGTCTCTTCTCTCTCATCCTTACTTTTCCAAAAAACTGTCATTACTTTAGCACATCTGGGGGGTTTAGATTTTATAATAGTCTATTCCTTTCCAACTTCAAAATCGATTTCAGCTTAAATGGATGGGACAATAACACACACGGAAAAGACACTGCCGTGGTGTACCCATCCGTGTGCATTATATATGGCAAACATTAACAAGATGAAAAGGACTAGAAAGATGTACAAAGATGAAACAGACAGAGGTGGGACTAGAACACTGACACTGATATCGGAAACCGGTTTGTACATTTTTAATGTTCATGATTTTGCAGCGTATTGTTTTCATGACATGGACATGAGGCTTTGCACATAAACAGCCAGCAGAAAATGCCCCTCAAAGGGATACTTTACTGTTAATATCTGAATACATTTCAAAGCCTGCACTGTTTCTTTTATAGTTAAGTAAAGAAATTGACTCTGTACTTCTACTTTTGTATGTGTACTTAAGTAAATATTGTGTGTACTTTTTCTCTTACACACATTATTACGTTCTTGCAGAAAAGGAACCATCATAATCTGCAGCCTTGACAGGTGGATATGGACATCAGTTCCATGTAACAGGTGTATAACTGAACAGTACAGACCAAGGCAGTGATCCTCATACACATACATATATATATACTGTACATACCACGCACTGATATGGTCTCAGTCACACATGCACATCAAGGAACAAAGGAGAATTCGATGCACATAGCATGCACATGTTGGCACACGCACAGGGATTACAAAGACGAGAGACTGGCATATGCACTGCAGCAGAGAAAACAGCGAGGAGAGAGTCGTAGCCTGTCACTGGGAGGTATGATGCCACATAGATAATGAGTGTTACTCCCAGCAGGTAGCTGTGTAGCATGTGGCTCACAGCGCACACGGAAACACTCGTTAGGAAGCTCCAACAGAACGCTCTCAACTTGGCAGGTGACACTGTTTGCATTTATCTTAGTGAATAAGGAATGACTGAGCTTAGTGTTCGGTTACATCCCTGTCGGGGGCCCTGTACGGTTATGCATAAAATATGTCTGGCAAACACAAAACTTAAACTGTGTATCCTTCTATTAATGTGAGAGTGAAAACAGCAACAACCAGGAGGACGTTTAAGTGTCGCGTCTGTGTTGAAACGCTTCAAACCTTGTTGGTTTATGTTCTCTAAAAGGCTTCAGTTCTCAGTTCACTAGCATCCTACAGCTCCCTTTATGTTGGTAAATGAGAAACTAGGAGCCAGCCTTGAAACTTACTGCATTTCCAGGTTGCTTGTGTTACAGATGTTATTCACAATACTATGGACTGTCGCCTCTGTGGAAGCCCCTTTGATGTGCCTGAACATGTACGTTTGCTATGTTAACTTTTTTCCCAGCGCCTGTGGAGTTTTTTGTTCAAACCTGAAACACTATCCATTACATATCCCAGTAGGAAACAGTCATGTAAGATGTATCACTGCTAGAGGGGCACTGTGAGACATTTTATGTCCTCAACTCAACGTAGTGCTTCTGTGAATCCTGGTGTGTTCTCTGTTCACAAAGTCATGTTTACTGAGTCATTTTTATTGCAGTTTCTGCCCTTATATTGTTATTTGGATTTGTTTGGTTTTTTGTTTTGTTTGTTTTTTAGCAAAAGTAACTGGAGTCTGGATTATTGTCACTGCTGTGGTGTTTTTTCAGTTCAAGGTTTTCCTTGTTGTACAGTAGAGGAGCGATGAAAAGCAGTTGCAGATCGTAGATAATAATAGAGAACATGTTTTGTGTTGTTTAAGTGTCCTACATCAGCTTTTTCATTTATAATGGAGAACTAGCAGCGCAGTCTTTCACTATCTCAACATAAGTTGCTCAAACAATAGCTGTCAGTTATTTATTTACAAGTAAATGCAAAATAAATGCAATCACATTGAAAGTTTGCACATACCTTGAATATGGGCATTTTGCATAATAATGCAATTACCTGTATAACATGTTGAATAATATCAGCATTGGGTAAGAAGAGTTCTCAGCGTTTTTTTGAGGGAATTATTTATATTTGCATTTTATTTAAATACAACCATGGGTCAGAAATATTTCTGAAAAGCTCTTCTTCGCAGCTGAGGCACTTTCTGAATCATGTGTTTAAGTAACTGTTCTATAGAATTAAGTGAATGCAGCATAATGAATTAAACAAAAGGAAAGCATTTCTACTAAAAATTTCCTTTTTAACTACCCATCATCAATAGCCTTCACTCTGTTGCTGGAATTGTCTTATTCTAAAATGCACACTCAGTTCTTTGCCAGCCTTTAAAAGAATAAGCTAAAATCGTCCCTTTTAATGCGTGGTTGATGCATGGTTAATGCATAATGGGATGAGATTAATAATAGAATGGCTGCAGTGTCTTTATGTCATCCCAATAAAATTAGTAAGAAGTGCCAAGTCTGATCAATGCCAAAAACTTTAATGTCCTGGTTTACTGGAGATGCACAAAGAAAAGCAAGAGAAGGTATGGGTACAGTGTTAATAAAAGCTCATTGCTCTTACATTCACATCGAAACCACAGACTTTCAGACAGCCGGTGATTCAATACTTAATATCTATTTATATTCTTGTTAGCTTGCCATGATGTGAGCCATATTGACTTTTATTTATATGCCAGGATCTGGTGTCAAGGGACTGTGAAAAATAAAGAAAATGTAAACTAAGTAATCCTAAATTGTGTGAGCAAAGACAGGCAGTGTCAGTTGAAATGTACCCAAATGATTGGGTCATATTGATCCTTTTGCCCAGAAGCGTGATGTGAGCAGGAAGTAGCTTGAGCCGTGCCTCCAGAAACTGCAGTCACTGATAGTGTCCATAGATCGAGGAGCTGTGACTTTTCTAATTAGAGAGTTCAGTGCAAACCCTGTTGGATTAGCTAGTGCATGGCTTTGGGCTAGCTATTAACAGCAAGTCAGGCAGACAAACAAGAAATCAGAAAGTTGAAAACGGAGAGAGGGCACGGAGCTTAGAAAGAGGCACAGAACACCAACCCTAATGCCAACCCTGAGATTACGTTCACATGCAAGTACATGCTAATTGAAATATGCCTGTTTTCTCAATCCTTTTTGTTCCAACAGAACAATTAAATGCTGTTAATTAACATATTTTTTAAGTGTCAAAATTGTTGATTGTCATTCTGAATTATTCACAGGCGACGTATTTCAGTCTGCCAAAAGATCTGCCAGCATGATTTACAGAGCTACTGCTTTTGACAACAGCAGTATTAAACTTTTATGGTTAGGTTATAGGCACCAAATGCATTTAAGTTTAGGGAAAATTGCCAGGGCCTGGTTTAACCCATAAAGACCCACCGGCGACCAAAACATCTACTGATCTAAACTGTTTAATACCTGTTGAACCACTAATCCTATCAATACATGTAAATAATTGGTGTAAAATGCAGTTTGTCATCTTTTCATGGTCATCAGATATGACCCATTTGGACATTCAGAGGCTCTGTAGTTACCATGGAAACACCATCATCTTCTGCAACATTGATGAGTTGGATCAATGACAGTGGATGGACACACTTGGTTTATGTTCAATTAAAGATATTTTTTCTGAAAAACTCACTTTTTTTAGTTTTCTCTGTTTTGATATAATAACCTTTGAATTTAGTCTGAGCTTTTATGAACATCTCAATTAAATATGGGGAATTAAATATAGGAAAATACATGATTTACAGTGGAAAATGTGAAATATAGAAGATAAAATAACAATAAATGGTGATAAATTGCTTAAGAAAAGTTAAATAGAGAGAAAAAAAAAATATTTCAGAACTGACACAAAAGTAGAATTGAGTCTTTACGAGTTAATACAGAAAAACTCAACAAAAATTGGATAAGAAATGATTCAGTGTATTTATTAATATTTGAACCAAACTGGGATCTTTTCCTAACCTTAACCAAGCACTTTTATTGTCTACCGGCTTTTTAAGGTAAGGCTCTGATAAGCACTTTTTCAGATTTGTGAAGGATACCGAGGCTTTATTTGATACAGAAGAAGTCCCTAACCAAAGCTTTGTATGGCCTAAACTTGAATACCTGCAGGAGTAAGGATAAGAAATCCAGTCTCTAGTGGCCTGGATTTTGTGCTTCCACCACCCACCCACCCCACCTTCCTCTTACCCACTGAGGAAAGTCAAAAGAAGTAAGTCAGAGATCCTTCAGTGAGAAATTGCATTTGCTTGAAACTAAATCCTGGCATAGATTGTATTAGAAAAACAGCAAAGCATAAATGAATTTGCAACTCAGTGCATATGAATTTCTATTGGACAAGGTTGTTGAAGTGACTCTATTCAGGGTCAAAAGCATTGTTGTTGTTTTTTTTTTTTTTGGCTTTTCTGATGTTGTCAGAAAGTACAGAACTAATATATGGAATCAAACAATGTTTTCACAGTAGAACTAATTTTATTTACATTAGCCAGATGTTGAGATTACTCAGTGAGGACAGTTTAGATAATACTTCCCTGTGACTGATTAAAGTTTTTAGACAGGATTACATGGCAGCTCCATAAAGTGAATTTAAGAAATTAAATGGCGTAAAAGTGCTTTTAATAATGCATTCAAAATATATGTGATCTGTATTCATGACTATCTATATGTATGAGTTCACAGTCCCACATTAATGTAAGCATCCTAATACTTTGATGTTCACTTATGCTGAAACACCCTTGAGGAGAAGTTCATTTGATTTATCTTTACCTTTCAGGAACACATGGCCTCCATAACACTTTGCCAGCTAATAAACCCTCAAGAATCCCACCTACACAGACACATATACATGCACCCTTCCCTGCCACACACACACACACACACACACACACACACTAATACACACACATACACATGCTCCCAGCCCACTCACTCGCACAACCTCGAGGGAGACATAAGAAATAAATTCGACACTTCCGCTTACCCAAGAAGCGCCTTAAGGACAAAGAGAAATTTAATCTTGGATAAGCCCCCTGATAGAATCTCTGCATTAGCCCTCTGCTGCTGGTTCACAGCTATCCCATCAACCCTTACCTCCCACACCTTGGCCCAATTCCCTTACATCTTTCCTCTCACTCTTCTTCTCACTTCTCCTTTACCATCTCCTGGATTCTCGGTTATTTTCCTGCTCTTATTTTCACTTCACTGCTGCTACCACCAGCTCTTTCCCCTTTTTCCTTACTTCTCCGTTGTGTTGACTTGAGTCTCATCCCAACTCAGGCCTCCATCACCTCCTTCCATTCTTCCTGCCAGCCTCCATCTCTCCATCTGTTCCCACTTGTGGTACATACTGTATATATATCTATATTTCTGTTCCTCTCCCTTGTCGGAGCACTTTAATACCATTGGTATTAAATGCTGGCACGACCTCCCCAGCATACTTAAACAGGCAGGGATCCTTGTAAGGCTGTTTGAGTGCTTAATATTTTCAGCACGCTGCTGACTTAAGCCCCTTAAGTGCTTTGGCAACACTTATTCCACGGTGGCACCAATGAAGCCCATTAAAAATTTGATCTGGATGAGAGAGAGAGAGAGAAGTGGGGGGGAAGGGGGGGATAGGGGACACAATTTGCCATTACATCCCTTCCTTCCGCACACACTGCGACAAAAACAAACACACCCAACAGGGGGGTGCCCACACAGGGACTTTGAAGACACACACAGACTCCCGCACTTGCCAGTTGTGCAATGATTTGCGATGTTTCTTCTTTTTGCCTGTAATTATGTCCTTTGTTACTCTATAAAACACTTTGTGACGACCCTATTTTGTTAAAAGCACTTGATAAATAAATTTGACTTTATTTGACTTGATAATAGGGAACAACATGTTTAGAATTTAATGCACCAACCGTTTATAATAGTGGCAGATTAGAGCTGATACTTTATGATCAGTTGATTAAGAACAACTAGAGGTGCTATTATAAAAGCAAAACTGTGTTGCCTAACACATTTACAGGACAATGAAAGTCACAGGCTCAGAGTTGTAGTGCAGTTTGCATTGCCAGTTTTATTGCCAATAGCAGTAATGATAGTACATGTGGCAATGAGCTTGAACAAAGGAAATGCACAGCACATGTGTTTATGCAGAATATACTGATACAGTGGACTGGCTGTTGGCAGTCATTTCTGCTTTTATTAACAAACACAATAGCAGATATCTTTTATTATGTTTGCATCATTATAATTCATAACAGCCATAGTTATTATATGTTATTTCTTCTTTATCCACGTCCACTTTGAATTACAAATTCTATACACAAACATACATACAGTTCTTGTCAGCAGACAGTGGTGCACATCCCTACAGCCATAAAAACGTCCATTTAACATAAAGAGGCACTATGATTCCTCTGTGTGTCTCTGCATGGATAAATTAATGGGTAATAGATAGTGAAAGGGCCAAACAGACAACCAAATGTACACTCTGCTTCAGTCAACGCTGGACAGTCAAGCACATTCAGACACACACACACTGCCACTGTTTGTAGACCTGAAAGACGACCATTGTCACTATGTTCATCAGCGCGCACGCATCCCTAACCTTCACAAAATAGCATGCAAAATATTCAGACAGTGATCCCACAGTGGCACACACACACATTCTAAACAAGGGGAGGGAGTCCAGGGTTATATAAACAAGTGAAAGACCAAAAACAGATAGATGGATGTGATCGACACCACTTTGGGATTAAAGCAATTTCCAGAGCTTGACAGGAGAGGAGCAACAAGGAAATAACTCACAGCTATGGATTGTCTAAACAACTGAAGGAAAAGTGGGGAGAGAAAGAGGCCAGAACGGATAAACTCAACACAATTTGAGGAGATCAAGTGAATAGACTTTTGTTTTTGTATGTCGGCTGCCAGGCTCCAGACCTGCAAGACCTGTGCTACCAGCGTACCCCAACACACAGTCATTTTCTCAGCGTCAGCCAGTTGACCGGTGAAGTCAGTGTGTAGGGAAGACTGGTGATGATCCTCTTTCGGCTTTGCCAGAAGTGTCAGGGCCATCGCAGTTAGACTTCATTGTGTTTGTAGAGGCACAGAGTGAGAGAGCGCGGGTAGTGTGTAGCAATCTAAGGATGACATCCGCACTTTATTCCATCTGGTAGTGCTCAGTGAGGTGTGCGGTGCTGTTCGTCACGCTTTGTCTCTGCGTTACCAACACACGCATATTAAACACGCTTACCTGCACATACAAACACAACAGGACTGCACACTTCTGGGGACCAGTGACACACACCGCCCTGACAATCAGTGGAACTTGGTTTGGACGTTAAACACAGCAAGTTTTCAGATCAGTGCGTGCGACTGTGTGCGTGTGAGTCAGTGTGTATGTCTGGAGTACATTCAGGTGTCAACTGCACCCAGTGGAGCATGTTGGAAAGGACGTGTTAGTCAGGTCGATGCTGCACAATTATACTGTCTGATAGCCTGCGATTATTCTGAGGAGTCTCAAATTACTATGTAAAGTCACTGTCCATGTGCACTACAGTGTATACATGATAGCATATCAGAAGTGTTTCAGCGTTCAAGCAAATAATTATAGATTCCCTGTGAGACTGATATGCTAGACCCTGGGGTAAAATAGCAGACCAAAAAGTGTTATATCTGAATCTAAAGTGTCTGACTGCAGTTTGCACGACCCTTGTGAGTTGGTTACTCTACTCGGGGCAGCCACTTGCACTCTCTGTCTTTATAGAGCAGCACTCAAGCTCAATGGATTTTGTTTAACCTTAGCTATCTCTAGATGAATTGGAGTAAGATAGTGTCTTCAGTTCTCTAGAGGCCTGGCTGGCTCGGTTATAGCTCAAAGGAACATTGACTACTGCCGATGTGTCAGGTGAGAAGTGCTTTTGACTCATTGAAATACTACCTGTGTGGTAATAAAACAGCCTAGATTTCCTCGTCCTTGAATACCGGTCAGTGTAAGTAGTACTACTTAAGTTACTGCTCTGTCAACTTCAGTAAAGTTAAAAGTAAAACCTCTGGAAGACAGTTTCTCTGTCTGTATCTGACAGAAAGATGGTATTATTGATGTTTTCTGTACCTCTGAACAGTGTGGTTTGACCTACGGGAGACAAGCAGTGTATTTGTTGTTGTGGTTAATTGTGTGGCTGATTGTTAGGGAGCAGTGAGCTCAAAATACACTCAGCCCAGAGTTTTGGCACTGCTGTGCACATACAGTTAGTGATGAGCTAATTAAATTGTCCCTCATTTGGTTAATTGCATAGCTGCGATTTACTGATTGTCCTTGCTGGTAAAGAACAAAGTAATGCAGGTCAGCTTTGGTCACTTTTGGTATTGGTTTTTCTGATTTATTGATTAGTGTCTCAGAAGGCTCAGAGCACTGTGGTTGAAAATAGCTTGCCCAGCAGTGTTTCCTTTGCATGTTTTGCTTTGCTTTGAGTGAGTTCCCGTACTTCTTTGTAGCGCCAGCGTTTGTGCACTGCATGGATTGAAGACAATACATGTGCAAGGTGCTAAACTCAACAGTAGAATTTTTTGCTGCTCAAAGCGCATTGCATTGTGACATAGTGTTTAAATCACTTGCTCTGTTAGTGCTCTGAGTTCTCACCAAAGGTTTGTGTATTGCATGCAAGTACTGGCTTCTATTCAGCCCTATCTGACTTTGCAGCTAAAACAGTTCCTCACATGCGTTGTGTTGCAGAGTAGCAAATAAGAGTCCTTTGTCTAAGTGTTGTCCTCAAACAACAACTTCTGTCTAATTGAAGTGAAGCTGGGCCGTTTGTGCACGTGTCTGCGGCACTGCAGTTGAAAACAACTAAGTGTGTGTATGTGTGTGTGTATGGACTAGATTTTCAGTTGCAGTGCAGGCAGGGTCACAGAGGAGCCATTGATCAAACGTGCACATCCACACACATCCACACATCTTCACACTTATACACACACACACACACAGATCTTCAATACATAATGAGGCCTGTCCGGAGCAGTGTCCTCTGCCACCTCCTCCCTGAACCGTTTTCTCTGGTCCTGCGCAGCCTGGTCCTGGTCCTGCTCTGCATTACTCGTAAGTTATGTGCACATGAACGTTCTCATGTGCAACACTTTCATGAGCATTCACATACATGCGGGTTAAATGAGACGTGCAGTATTGATTTTAGAGGGAAACTCAGGTGTCATTACATTCAAGTCAAGGAAACAAGTTAATACTGTTCACATGTATACATGTACTTTGTCTCACATAGTAATCAAGCTCAAATCCAATTGCCCTCTCCTTTTCTTTTTCAAGTCCCCTGTGATATATCTCTTAGTGCTGTGTTATGATGCTTCTCTTATATAAAAAGAGAACACAATAAGTTGCTAATTGGTGTAAATTGATACAGAATGAGATGTAGCCCTGTGCCTAGCATGCATTTGACCAGGGGAGGAAAAGCTTGTCATTGAATCATGAAATGAGAGCGTCAGATGAATTGTTCAAAATGCTGGTAATTAAGTTAGAATTGGTAATTAAGATTAGGAAAAGAGAGAATATGAAGACAGGAGCATATGCCCAGGGGTGAAAGAACTGTGAAATGAGAGACCAGACGGAGAAAGATGGGGGGGACAGATGAACCAAAAGACTTAAAGGGAAATAGTCATGAATGAAAACAGAGCGGAAAAGGGAGATAGAGGAGTAGCTAAAGCCTTTCTCTGATTTGCTCTGAAGAATCTAATAAAAGAAAGTTGGATCCCAGAGTGGGAGAGATATAGTATGTCAAAAGGAGAGGTTGTGGAAAAGAAAGAGACCGTAAAGGGGGACAAGTGCAGCACAAGAGGCTGATATATACCATCACAGAGACAGACTAACACAACGAAGGAAGGACGTGGCCAATAGAAACAGAAATAGCAAGACAGAGATGGAGAACAATGGCGTTTCTGTCTCTGTGTGCAAGAATGGCAGAGACAGAAGGGAAGGGTACAAAGAAATAACACACAACGGCTCAGACGGAGTTGCATGAGGTTGAGATTTGAAACCAAAAGTCATGATATTTATTGAACTCAAGGCAGAGGCAACAAGACGAAGCAGTAAGCCAAGGTTTCATGAGGTAGAGTGAGATCAGTGACAGAGCTGCGAGATTCTATTAATACATCCTGTCATTGTTATTATGCATTTAATACAGGAAAATGTTCTTTCCCTGCTGCTCATTGGTAAACAAGTGTTGTGCTGCTGCACCCAGTACCTTCCTTTCTGTGCCAGTGATTTTGTTTTTCATTTTCATTTTTTTTTTTTAGCATGTTACATCAACAGAAGGACATTATGTTTTGCGGGATGTTTAGGGGGATACTGGGTAGGGGTGACAATAGAGGGCTGAAGGGTAGAGAAAGAATGAGTTTATATCTTGGCAGTCTGTATGCTTATGTAATTCATGCCAGCGGGGCAGTTTTATGAAGGGCCTTGAATGTGCACACACACAAATTCACATTCACGTACATGTTCTTTCTGCCACATACACAATTGGCAGCATTACATGTGTAAAGTACACCAGAGAAGCACACCAAAGGGAGGGCAGCCATGTGCTGGATTGTGGAGGGTTGTTAAGACCATTGCTTTTGGCTGTGGTGAATCTCCAGTGTGGTAGCTTGTCGCGTAATAGCCCTGTAAATTTCCTTTAAGCCGCTGTTGGGGTGTGTGTGGCGTGACCATTGTTGCAGGGTTTGTTGGGGCTGTGACAGAGCCAGACCATAAAACGTTGCACTGTAGATAGTGCTAACCAGCTTTAGCTGTCATAAAATAAGAGAGAAAGGGGGGAGAGAACAGAAAAAGAGACAAGGAGATGGTAGTTTGCGAGGGTAAGATGGGTTGAATAAGAGAGCAGGAAGAGTAATGGGATGGGTGGACAAGAGCAGAGGAAAGCATTCAGGGAGATGCAGCCGAAGAGGGGAAGGGGCAAGAGAGGGACGGTGTGATTGAAGCACGTTGAAGGGCTGAGGAGACATAAAGATACGAAGGTCAAAAGGAAAGATGCGGAAGAGGAGGAGGTGTGTGAAAAAGAAACACCGAGGTGATGAGATGAGGGACGGAGAGAAGACAACAGATTTGGATGCAGAGGAAGGAGGCAGCGTGACTGGAGAGCAAAGTCAGACTGTTAAAAACGTAACATGAAATAAATAAATAACTGAACATAAATGTTTCTAATGAGAGGTGAAAAGAAACCATTTTATGCTGATTTTGCTGATTAGCAGTGCAGCACTTGTGGTACAGCGGGTGATGACAGAGAGAGAGAGAGAGAGAGAGAGGGGGAGAGGGAGAGAGAGAGTCAGACAAGAAAAAAAAAGAGCTGAAGATTCTGCCAAATAGAGGATAGAGGGAGCGATTAAGAAAGATAGACAGAGAAGGAAAGAGAGGGATGAGAGGAAGAGAGAGGATTGAGCTTTTACGACAGGCAATTAAAAGAAGCAAAAGTAGAGAAGAAGAAGAAAGACGGAGGAAAAACTCACAGATTCAGTCTCTCGCTCTACTCATTGTTTTGTCCTCTTGTCCCATTCACTCCTTTCACTTTTTTCCCCTTGTCTTTTTTACCCCTGCTCCCCTTCTTCCATTCTCCTGGGCACACTATAAAAACAGCATGATTATGCTGCAGACTTGAGCTGCAGAACAAATCACGTTTAGCAAAAGGAGAGTGTGGAGATAGAACCAGCAGAGAGGCAGGAAAAATTCCCACTGAGTCACAAAAAAAGTGAACGAATATAAGAAAGAGAGAGAGAGAGAGAGATTGCGAAGGGGAATGAAACCACATTGTAGCTTAGAAGGAAACTATAGCGAGGTAGACGGGTGGGGGCCAGTACATGAAGAAAGGGTGGAAGCAATGAAGAGACAGCATGTTACACGGGGAAGGGGGTGGAAAAAAAAAAAAAGAGTTTGCAGAAATTCTCTGGAAGGTGGAGAGGAGATCTTTAGGACAGCGCTGATGAGGAAGATACATGGTGAACGATGCAATAAAAGATAAGGGAGAAGAGAAGTAGAAGGGAGTGATGAAGGGAGAAGGAACGGAGGATTAGATCAGGCAGGAGGTGGGGAAGACGGAGATGGAGAGAGTGTGGGTTTAAATAAAAACAGAGATGGTAAGAATAAGATTAGACATGGGGGAAAGTTGTGGACTAAGTGGAAACAGGCAGTAGGATACACTTAAAATATGAGACAAAAAAGGGCTGAGCAAAAGCAGAACGAGAAAAATAGAGGACAGGAGAAAGAAAGCGACAGAACGAAGGTATAATGAGAGAGACGACAGCGAGATTTGTAAAGGATTATGTATTATTTATAGAGGAGCATTTTTTTTTTTTTTTTTTTTTTTCCGCACTGGATTTGATTGGCAGAGTTTGGGCTCCCTAAGAGAGATGGGGTGATAATTTTAGACTGGGAAGGGAGGAAATGGAGGAGAGTGGTGGGTCTGTAGAGGAGGGGGGGGGACCTCAAAGTCAGCTTTTTCATGGAGTCAGTGCACCACAAAACTCTGTGATTAACCTGGAGCAAGTGTATATACACAGATACACACATAAACATTGCAAAACTTCATTTGCATGCATACTGGAAACTGGCTTACCCTTCAGACTCTGGTGATAATAGAGAAAATATTATACATTGAGTAGGGAAGAGATGAAGAAGTTGCCAGACAACCCAATAAGAGAGAATACTATATGCTGGTGTTATTGTTTTAATTAAAGTAGTACTAACATTAAGGGTTGCGCATTATAGTCTCCTGCATTGATTTTCTTGTAAATCCGTGGCCTGCATGCAAAGAAAACACAAGCTCTTGGCCTGCTTCCAATTGAAAGATAATGAGAGATAATGAATAGGGAGACAGTGACTGCACTGCTTCAAGGATACACAGGGGCTTGTTTGGGGGCAAATGGAGACAGTTCATCTCTTATGTTCTTGTCTTTTTATTCTTCTCCCTCTTCTTAAGACATAAAGGGGGAAATAGGGAGAGTGAAACTGAGGGTGGTGGTGGGGAGAAGAAGAGGAGGAGGAGGGGGGGGGGGGGCAAGGAGATGCAGCAAGGCGGTAATTCAGGATGCTAACCCTGCACCAGTGAGGCAGTTTCTAGAATTTACCGTGACCGAGGGTGAGTCAGTAGTCCACCTGGCTGCCTCCCAAATCCCCCCTCTTTTAACTCTTCACGCCTCCCTTCATCTCCTCCCTCTGTCCCTCTGTCCCACAGCTTCCCTCGGCTTATAACTCAACCCCATTGCGAGACCATTAGGGCCGGCCCCAGAACAGGCTTGTCTTATGAATTTGCACAGCTATTATTTATTTATTTGTTTATGTATTCTGAAATGATGGCCCTCCTCGGATCTGTATTGCCGTAGTAAATAAAGGCTCCTTTTTTCCCCCCGGCTCTGTCACAGTGGGGGTAAAGCCTTTTCAACTGATGGGAACTACCAATTGACTGCTATGAAATACTGCCCCCGTTTGGTTGGCGAGAGAAGTGATTGTTTTTGTTTGCCTTCTTGTTTTATTTATCTGTTGATCATAGCCGTCGGTGCACTACCACCGTATTGATTGCTTTCAGCATTCTCTCTTAATATGATTCAGCGCTTATGGAGTATTTTATTATGGGCACAGATTTTAATGGGGGCCAGATTAATACCTCTGTCACAGAGGTTCATTCCCTCCTGCTCCTTCCATTTCCTCTATTTGCTGCACTATGCTGGGGTTCATAGGCACAGGCTCTTGGCCTTGATATGAATGACAGGCTATAAAACCAACAGTCAAACTAAAGTGCTTTACCCAGCTGGGTTATGAGCAAGAGTGGAAGAATATGCGTCATGTCTTGTATATTTCTTCCAACCCCTGCCAGCTGCATTATTATACCCCAAGTATCGCTTCCTAACTCCCTGCTATCATTTCCTGGTTAGATCCCTCACCCCCCCGCCATGCCTCCATCCCTCTGTTCTCTTTGCCCAGACTGATCATCCAGCAGCAGCCAGCAGGTGTTTCTGGGTGGCATCTCTCAGCGGGCAACATCGGATGCCAGCCATTGCTCTCAAAACAGCAGTTAACAATTTTTTTGTTTTTCTTTATTTTGTTTTACTGCCTGCACTGCACCGCTGCAGCTAATTTCTTTTGAAGGGGTGACAGCTGTCAGGAGAAGTAGGCGAACAAATGGACAGCTAATTAGTTTCCCTGGCTTCTTCCCAGAAACTTTTGACCGCTGTCTTTGTCTGAAGTCACTCTCCCACTATAAGCCCTCTCTCCCTGACGGGTCACTAATAACAGAGAGAAACTGCACCGACTTTGTCATGATGCTCAGCAGCACTATTACAATTAACACGGTTTAAAACAATGGCGGCCGAGCCCAGTTGCCACGGTGATGAGTAATAACAGCCATTAGAAAAATAATTGGGATGGTGGTGGCAGGCCCTGATGGTCCCCGATATGAATCACAATATTGATGCAGAGAATGGGAGCAATAATGACTACAATTAGTGGTAATTGTCAAGATTTTTTTCTATGTTCCAGAGAGTATTAGAGCCCCCTTTGTCTCTATCCCCTCTTGGTTTCTCTCTGTCTTGAGTTCAATATCCAGTGTGTCTCTCTGTTTCCCCTGATGTGATGAATATGTAGGGTTTGAGGATTTCATTAAAAGAGATTAAAATCGAGAGGAGAATTAAATTTGGATGAACTTGGAAGGATCAGAAGATGTCAAAGTAGCTTAATTGTAAAACGTCAACCTCAGCGTATAGATATCTGACACACAGGACCACCTGTGCATGCACACACACACTCATACACACACATGCACTGGAACACAGGCCATGCTCAGCTGCAGATACAGACATTATTTGGCTCAAAGCAGTCAAGTCAGCAGCTCCATGTCAGCAGCCATCTGTTTGTCTTACAACATTTCCTGCTTTCTGAAGGTGTTTTACAGAGTTCAGAGACACTGCGTAGACCCAGAAGTGAAATACACTGAATATAGTTCATCTGTCTTTATCGGCACTTCTTATCGCCTACTTCATCATTATGCATCAATATTGATGTTGTTCTTTTTCTAAGTCCTCCACAGCCACCACTTTGCCAGGAAGAGATGGGATGCAAATTGGGATGCAAATTGGTAAATACTAGTTTGGGGAGCCCGGCAAGCTGGTAGACTCTTCAAGGCAATCACATTCCACTCCTGACTTGAGCCATATGACTAATTGCTTTGCAAATCATTGGAATTCAAGCAGCAGAGCTTGGTGTCCATTGTACTCAGTGGGAGGTGTGACTCAGCCTGTGCAGTGTCAACAGCCTGACCCACAAACATGGAGGATGCTCCAATCAGAACATAATCAACCTCCTCATTACTTACTCTTGGGCTGTCAACAACATCAAAGATACTCCCTGCTGTTTCTCAGCCCTGTTGTCTAAAAATATTGGGTTCCGGGGCAAGATAAGTTTGTTTGAAAGATTATTTAAGAAAGTTTCACAGAGTGCGCGTGCCACGTCATATGCGTACATACTCCTCTGTGCAATGTGTCAAACGAATGTGTTTACTTTTTGGAGCGCAGATACACACATAAATGGTCGTACAAGTGTCTGTGCATAAGAACCACACAACCCCGACACTTTGAGACATCTGCAATATGCACTCTTGAGGGGTTTACTTTGAAACATATTTCACGACAAATTATAGAATATATGCCCGTAAATGTGATTTGAAAAGTGAATAACACATTTTAAATACTTTGCCTTACTTCAAGTTTGTCTTACTTTACTACTACATGCAACAACGTGACTGAATGTGACCTTTATAGCCTATACTGACTGAACCAGGAGTCACTCTGAATGTATCCTGTAAAAATATAAACTGTAGATGATGTAAAATATAAGAAATATAGAGTGCAGTGTGATGTGAGATGGTAGAAAGGATGACAAACCAATTTTTCCTTGACCTTTTATTTCCTGCAGCATCGAGTTAGAGTTAAAAACCTGCAAGCTGAGCGAAGCTGAAAATAAAATTATGTGAATAACAGTTTCATGGTAGAATATTTTGTTTTCATTTTTAGTACATTTTGCCTTTCAGTTAATCCTCTTAAAATAAAAATTCTACCATAACAGGCTGGTTTTACCCTCTCTGTTTTCTCACAACACGAAGTGGGTGAACAGTCTACTGTGATGCAGATTCGTTGTTCTGCTTCGGCTTAACTCAGTTCCTGTCAAATTATTGATGCCTTTCATATTTCAGAGCAAATAGTGTAAAATGAAAATGTAATCTCCTTAAGTAATCTATTGATCTAAAGTATGTAACTGTTATGGTTACCATCTATTTTAATCATGTTCTGTGTTCTAAATACATGTATCGCTGTACTCCCCAACACTAGCAATAGCATTACATTTGCATAATGGAGTAATCAATCGGCTTAGCTAACATCAGGATGAGAAATGGCACAGAGGATGTATGAAGTGTATTTATGACCTCCACTATAGCTCACTGGAACGCACTAAAGCCAATGTTTTAGTAGAGCAACAGCAAATGATAAAAACAAAGTTTCAACTGAATGAATTCATCACACACAAACTCCACACAGGGGTACCTTTTGTGTTTTGTTCAGTGTGAGTCTGGGTGTGCGGCAGTGTTTTATTCATGTGTGTCCTTTCACATGAGTGTTTATACACGCATATGTGTGTGTTGAAGCCCGACAGTCACTTAGAGTTTTAATAAGACATTATGCATTCAAAAGTGTGTGTTGATTCATTCTGTCAGACTAGCCAGAGGCGATAGGGCTGTTTGTATTTGTGCATTTGTGCACGCAAAAAGATGAATGGCTGTAATTATAATCATCCCTATTATAATCATAGGAACACATTGTTCATAAGGGCCCTCTTTTACTTGTTGAGTCCTTCAGTGTCTTTTTTTTATGCCTTTCCATCTCTTTATCACTGTCTTCTCCTTTCTCTTTCTCCTTTCTTTTTCTCCCTGGTGTCTGTATGATAAATAGTGAGTAAATGAAGGATGCTGTAAATGCCTTATTTTGAAAGGTTCTGTCTCAAGTGTGGTGAAATTGAACATCTCTTTTTGTCAATGCCTGTTCCCCCACTTTTTCCCTTCCTCCTTATTTTCCAATTTTTCTTCCTCTTCATCTCCCAACCTCCTCCTGACTCTTTCTTTATGTCCGTGTTTGTCTTCCTCAGCCCGTTGTCAGGCAGTGCAGGCAGAGAATGTGACAGTCTTGGAGGGAGGCACAGCCCAGATCTCCTGCCGCCTGCAGAACTACGATGGATCGATAGTGGTCATCCAGAATCCCCGCCGGCAGACTCTGTTCTTCAACGGAACACGAGGTGTGTGTGGATGTGCATCTATGTGTGGAGAAACACTTTTCTGTGTTTATGCTTTTGCCCTCAGTGACATTTAAAACTAGCCATCTAGTGACTCACCAACTCTCACTTTACATTTTTCTTACTGCAAATGTCCTCACTTTGCATTTGAAGCGATTCCACATTAAAAAGTCAGATAACTGCAGCTGTAATTTAGGAGATGGTTTTACTCTTTGCCCTAACCGTGCAACTGCTTTAGCAGTTTTGAAAGCATAGTTCGAAGCTCTCCGCATAATCCACTGTTAACCCCAGTGATGAGATCAGAACTTATTACAGCTCCTCATTAGAGCTTGGCCTTGGCAATCGCATGTTTTTTAGACTAAGCTTTATGGTAAATTATCATTGTAACCAATATTATAATGAAGGCAGATTTCAGTGAGGGCCTCGGGGTAGGCAAACGTTACATGTTTTTTCCTTAATTAATAAGGGCAAAGTTGCCACCTTAGCCAGATTTTCTTGGTTGGTATGCTGCTAGGAAACCTCTGAGCAAAAAAACAATGATCAAGGATATTAAATGCTGTTTTTCCACTTGACATAATTGGAGCTATTGCATTATATTTTGTAGCTTAGCTATAGTTATCCATCCCCTACCTAATGTACTATGCATGATAAACTTCAACAAACAAGCTTGAGCCACAGGCTAAAGGTGTATTATTAATTGCATTTTGTTTGTTATACTTATGATTCAAGATTGTGCAACCTTGTCAATCACTCACAAAATATTCAGCTGGGTTATAAAATCATTTACAGCATAAAACACAAAACCTCTGAACACTAGAAGCAACAAAGTATTCATTCATTCATTAAAAAAAATCGCTTAATCCTCAAGAGGGTCCTGGGGGGTGCTGGAACCTATCCCAGCCACCAATGACTGAATGGTCTGGACACGCCCCCAGTTCATTACAGAGCACAAACAACCATTAAATGCATGTGTTTGGGTGGTTAAAATAGAGGTTAACAAATTATATCCTATGTTTTCATCCTAGCCATTACAGTGGTGAAAGTTAAACATTATCCTTCGGGGTCACCAAGTTTCTTGAAAAATCGATACCGTAGTATATGTGTAATAATTCTGACAGATGTTTGAATAGACAAGCAGACCGACAGAGGAGATAGATCCAGTCGCAGAAAAAATTTTTAAACCACCCCTTGTTTTGTTCAATTGCTTGTTCATTTTAATGTCAGGTACAACTAAAAGGTACATTTGTTTGGACAAATATAATGATAACAACAAAAATAGCTCTCAAGAGTTTAATTTCAGAGCTGATATCTAGCCATTTTCCATGTTTTCTTGATAATAACCAAAATCGCTTAAGTTCTTACATCAATAGCTATGGCATTGTACTGACAAAAACAGTGCTTTTAGGCATTTCATGTTTTCTTTTGTGTCTGTTTTAGTCACATGGCACACACAGGAGTTAGTACTTGATTGCATAACCATTGTTTTTGATGACCTATGATGGTCTGATAATTTTTTTTCCGTGACTATAGATAGATAGATAGATAGATAGATAGATTTATTGTCTGTTCCAAGTAAAAACAGACATTTCTCTTTCGTCACAGCTGTAAGACAAAGTTTAAAACAGACACTCAGGCTTTAGAGACACCCAAACACATCAAAAACACAGTACAACAGATAACAGTTACTGATGTTAGTTTACAGTCATTGACTTAGTCCATTGAATATAGAGAAAATGGTGCTGTGACCATGAATAACATATAACTTAATTGCCAGTCACAGCCAGATCCAGATGATGACAAATGAATAAAATGAATGGACAACAGACAGAACAATAAAAGGCAACACTTCAGCACCTGATAGACTGCACCAAAATTCACTTTATACTGAATGATCGTCTGGGATGATACCACTTACTTCAGTTCTGTTTCATCTGTATACTTCAAAATCACATATTACACATTCACCTTAACTGGCCTTACAGTCTCGACAACTGAAAACCCACAATGTCAGTGATGACGCTAATGTTGACAGACACGCTGACCGCTGTATTCCCTACATTATACAAATATGGACCTTTATGCCAGTGTTTTTTAACCTTGGGCTCGGGACCCCATGTGGGTTCGTCTGGAATTCAAATGGGGTTGCCTGAAATTTCTATTGATAAAAATAAATTAAAAAAACGTACTAATAAAAATATATATGGTGAGTTAAGAGAGACAATGATAATACATAAAGGACATGATGAACTGTGAAGCTGAAACTGAAGCACTATGGTACTGTTTATCTTTCAAATGTTCATTGTGGTCGGTTTCAGATGCTGCAGCTCTTTCATAATTCATGATTTGAGTTATTGTTTGTTCAGTATTAATTGTCAGCCTTGTAAATCCAAGCTGGACTGACTGTACATATCCTGACCAAGGAAAATAAAATTCTCACTTTGTGCATTAATCTACACCTGTCTTTTCTGCCTCCGTCCATAATAATATACATTATATAGCATAAATGTCGTCTAAAATTAACATATATTTGCAACATAATATGGCAAACTATTACATGATCAAAAACAAATTAATTTTAGCAAAAAAAAGTCTCTGTTTTGAATGTCTTGGGTCGCCAAAAATTTGTGAAGTTAAAATGGGGTCACAAGCCAAAAAAGGTTGGGAACCACTGACTTATGCACATCTTGCCCATCTGGTGCGACACTGTACTCCCACAGTGTTGGTCTTGAAAGCATTTTTGACCAAATATCAAACACAAAGCCAGAGCAGCCAATCAGAAAGGCCAAATCCCCATGAAAAAGCATTTGCTCATCTTTTATATCTGCACTCAAGAACCGTGGCACTTTGTAAACACTCGAGCAGTTCTTTATATCTACAACCTAAGATTAGATCCTCTCTGCTGACTGAACTGCCAGCCCATTGAGTTCCTTTTGTGTCACATGTCTCCAAAATAGTTTCTGATTAGTTATAATTTGAAAAAGCAATTGTATGACAGGTGTTAATTATCTCAGCTTGAGTCAGGCTCTCAGAGAGTCTGTTTGCTAAGCTAACTTCACTCAAGCTGCTCCAGTTTAATGTTGCTGAACCACGAAGTAGATTAAAGGATACTACGTCTTAGATTATATAAATCATCATTACATATGTTTGGAACAACCATTTAAGCTTTGTTGACTTTAATTCACTCACTGGAGAGATAACAAAAAAAAAAAAAAAAAAAAATCTGATCAAACCTGACAGTTTTTATATCAATCCCACACACTTAGGTAAAGGTTGCTGTAATACGCCACAGTCATTAATTTAAGGAATATTTCATGTAAGCTTGTAAGCATATGGCAGTTTTGCATGCGAGATTATGCATACATTTCAAATTTACATTTATTATATTGATTCAACAGCCTCCCACACTCCATTTAACAGCAGTCTTCGTCCAAATATTTTCCGTACATCACGCCAGAGCTGCGGAAAACGCACTGACGACAAAAGATCAGCTCATACCGTTCACAAGGGCAGCATTTACTTCCATTTGACACACTTTTTTCTACACTTGTTAGTCACCTTGATCACGCAGCTGCCTTAATTGGGTAGTGAAGGTCGCTGTGTTGGGAAACCTTACTTTTAACTCTCCCCACAATTCGATCAGATCAACGCTGCCGGTAAGTTCTATTAAGTATTTAAACACTCTGCTCTCCCGTGAGATGGGGGCCTGTACCTTTCAGGCAGCACAGCGAAGCCTAATCAGAGGCAGGAGAATGAAGGGGAATGGAAGCAAGAATGAATGAGAAGAAAAAACAAAAAAGTGAGAGCGTGACAATACCCAGATAGCTATTACCTTTGGGCCGGATCCGCATTAAAGCCTTTACATCCGTTTATACAGGGTGGGGAAGCAAAATTTACAATGAAAATTTAGTTGTTTTTTTTCTCAGCAGGCACTACGTCAATTGTTTTGAAACCAAACATATACTGATGTCATAATCATACCTAACACTGTTATCCATACCTTTTCAGAAACTTTTGCCCATATGAGTAATCAGGAAAGCAAACGTCAAAGAGTGTGTGATTTGCTGAATGCACTCGTCACACCAAAGGAGATTTCAAAAATAGTTGGAGTGTCCATAAAGACTGTTTATAATGTAAAGAAGAGAATGACTATGAGCAAAACTATTACGAGAAAGTCTGGAAGATACTATTAAAGAAGAATGGGAGAAGTTGTCACCCGAATATTTGAGGAACACTTGCGCAAGTTTCAGGAAGCGTGTGAAGGCAGTTATTGAGAAAGGAGGACACATAGAATAAAAACATTTTCTATTATGTCAATTTTCTTGTGGCAAATAAATTCTCATGACTTTCAATAAACTAACTGGTCATACACTGTCTTTCAATCCCTGCCTCAAAATATTGTAAATTTTGCTTCCCCACCCTTTAGCTTACATCCCGTTTTCTGACTTTGGACCAAATCTGCATCTGATCCATCTTTCAGCTCTCTCTAGCAGTTCTGGAGTTGTGCTGGCTTACAGATTCGGCCCAGAACAGTCTCCCATCACACAACCAAGACTGATTTTCAAAGTTGTAATGCTGATCTGGACCAGAATCGTAAGATGAATCTGGACCAGAGTCGTAATACAAATCTGGGCCAACATGATTCTTGTGTATATTCTAGATGTGATTGAACGGAGCTGGGCCAGAGCTGGACCGTTTCTGTAGACGATTCGTTTCGCAGAGCAGTACCTGTTTTGGTCCGATGTGCGTTTGGACACCGAGACGGATCTGCCAAATGGTTTCGGGCTGAGTCGGGGTGCGATTCTGTTCCAGATCCGTCCCAGTATCTCTTTGCTATCTGGGTAGCGGTGGAAAGACAGAACAACAGAAAGAATTAAGAAAAGGAGTCGTCTGATAATAGAGAAAGAAAGAGCACCAGGAAATTATCCAAAGGTTACAGAATATATAAGTATAGATAGGAACCTGTGACTAATCTGGCTTCCGGAAGCTCTGAAAAGCCTCATCGGAGACATTTTCTGAGAGCGTAAATTGCATCTAACTCTGTTTTTTTCTAACTCCACATTTGCTCCATGACTCGCTGTAGGGCTCTTCCATTTCTGCCTATTGCCCATCTGCCACCCAGATATCAGACTAACAAACTGAGGCTTTTCGGTGCCGAGTCATTCTGCCTTAACTGCCCAAATAGAGCTGCTGCTGCTGCTGCTGCTGTAAGTGCAGTGAATTAGCTTTCCTGTTTGCAAGCGAGCAACCAGCCAAGGGTGTGTTTTATGAGATTGTGGGGACAGATAGCTATAATAGAGCTGTGGACCTATTCAAATGGACCCCTTTCTCCTCAGTGGTCTGTATCTCTCTTTCTCCACCTATTGCTGACTCCCCTCAGCATGCAAATGAGCTAGGACAATAAAGGTGAACTTGGGCTTGAACAGAAGTCTGACATTTAGTTGCCATTTAGTGCAGAGAGAGAAAAAAAGATTTACCTATCTGCGGGGAATAACTCTCTAACAATGTTCTCCCCTGCCATCCGATGGAGGGAAATTTTTTGGGTTACGCTGGTGAGATTAGTCTGTACTTCCAGGAAGAGCAGACTAACTCCATTGCTTTGGGCCGCTCTTTCGGCCTCTTGTGGATTTCTGTCTCTTTCTATATTATTTTTTCTCGCCTGCCACATTATGTAGCTATATTAGTCTATTCCTAGTGTAAGTCTTCTATCTTTTCTCCCTACTCTGCACTCTCTCTCACACACACACACACACACACACATATATATATACACACAAACACAAAGCCAATATCTATACTGTAGTGTCTGTGTTGATGAATTATGCTGCGAGATGGCCGGGTGTTACATCAGGGAAGTGTCTGCCTTTCCCTCCGATGGGCCTGTGCCAACACAAAGGCGCAAAGAAAGGGACAGAATAAAATAGAGATGGAGAGCGTGAGAGAGGTTTCACAGTCAAGTCGATATAAAGTGGGTCTCGATGGTATTTATGATAATCCATGGACATTGAACCACTGTTGCCCACAGACGCTTTTTTTGGCATTACTTGTTATTATCAACATTTTCCAAAGGATTGATTATTCTCTTTCCATCTTAACAAAAGGAAAATTGTGGCACATTCACCTCTTTTTGTACTCACAGTGACTTCTTTTTTTTTTTTTCTCTTTACATTGTTAACAATCATTGGTCTGAGGTCCCAGATAGCCAGTAGAATAACATGTTAAGTTGTGTTGCGTTATGTTTTTGCACCTCCTTTTCAATCGTCATTTATTTTGCATTTCATATTATCAGAATTACAGTGTTTAAACTGCTGTATTTATTTTTGTCTGTTTTGGACTCAAAGGGCAGCACCACTCAATTTAATAGCTGTTCTAAAATGATTTTTTTTTTTTTTTTTTGGTAATAAGCTTCACTTGTGCAGCATTTTGAAAAGTCTTACCAAATACTTCACAGCAAATAAAGCAATAATGATTAAAACCTAATAAGACTAACAATAATATTCCCACACACTAATTAGAAATGGGTTTACAAAGGACTAAAGCAAGCTGTTACAAAGAGAATGAATGAATATATATCTAGTTTAGGATAGTCCAATCAGCGCTTGAGAAAATGAACAACGCTCTCTCAAAGCTGGAAATGAGAGAAGCAAGACATCTGTTCATGTTGTATCAATGTACAGCCTGAAGCTGCTCCGTCGAGACCGACTTTGCAAACTCTCTCTGAACTTTTTATATCAAACTGAGCTTTAGATTTAGCAGCACTATCAATTCCAGAGCAGAAAATCATCTGGGGTGCTGTCACAGTCGCTATTCCTTCCGTGTTTTGCCATTTTTTGCCGTCTACAGAAGCATCCATAGCAATGACATCACAAAGTGGCGAAAATGTCAGCGTCACTTTATTGTGTTTGGAAGGAAGAACTATTTGTTAATTCTATATGAATGATTTTATGGTTAAAGAATAACTGATTATGGAGAAAATATCACACCATTATACTGTATTATAGTGGTCATGTATTATAGTGGTCAGTCTTGTGCTGTATTGGCAATTATTGGTGAAAAGAGCATCGCACATGTATTTTCAGGAGGCTTACATGAAAAAAAAAAAAAAACAAAGAACTGTAAGAGTAAAAGGTTCAAAGCATGAACCTTAATTAGCAGGAACATATTGTGTTACTGATTCACCTTGACCTGCAAATCTGGATGTGCAGTTCCAATCTAACCCCAGGCCCTTATCACTGAGTAAAGCACTAGTTACAGAAGCAACACTTTGTTGTTTCCCTTCAAGTGGCAAGATCAGTGCATTTCCATCACCATGCTATCGATATTATGTTTTCTCCCATACTGTAGGGTGTGCAGGATTTCACAAGCCAAGACCTTTGTAGATCACTCAATCACTGCCCACATTGAACGTTTCTTTACAATTTACAAAGGTCTTATGCAGTGGTCATGGTTTATTTGTTGGAAAACAACCAAATCAATTAGAGAAAAGAAAAGGGAATGTTATTTTCTGGAGACACAGACAGAGAAGTAATGATGTATTGATACGGATATGCCAAGTTAAAGAAGTAGGTTTTTTAAAATATGTACGCAGATTTAGTTATAATAGCATAATAGATTATTTAAAAAATGATATGTATACAGTAAGAATGCTCTCTGCCTGCATTGTCTTTTTGTCGGCTTCTTTTGCTGTGTTTCTTCACTTGTGGGTGTAGACCTTTGGGCAGTGAATGTGTAGCCCCCAGCCAATAACTGCATCCAGTAGATTGTGCAGACGGAACTCTGTAAAAACTTAGCGACTCTGGTTTTATGACTGTTTCCTCTGTGCTTTGCAGGTTTGTGTGTCTGTGAGGGCTGAGCTGCACACAGGCATACACAAAGCTACTGTGAGCACTTTAGCTGCACATGCTCACAACCTTCCAGCATGTTTTTTTGTTTTTTTGTTGTTTTTTTTTTTTTTTGTGGTAATGTTAGAACATAGCTGCATGTGAGACAATCTGAATAATGCGTGTCACGGCTCTCCCTTAGTCACTGAGCCGAGAAATGGGACCAAATTTATAAACACTAACCAGAAAATCTCTTATATAATGACTTTAACTGCACTCTGTTGATTGGAAAGGGCAAAGTGACAACGCAACTTCAGACCAAATAACGAAGTGAAACAAATGGCTCTCATTTGGTCAGATTTGGTGTGCATGGGTAGGGCTGTATTGTCATTGACTAAATAATGCTTCAGTTTCTGAGTGAAATACAAACACTTCCCTGATGTTTGAGGGGCTTCATATTCGAGTACAAATAACTATTAAAAGAACTTCTGTGGTGTATTTTGAGTAATGATTCAGACTAAAACCTTAGTTCTTTGCACTGACCTACTGTTTTTGCCATTTTTCTTATGTTTATACCTTTTTCTTCTTTTTTTTCTTTACCATGATTATAGAGTTTTGCGTGTAAATTCAGTCTTCCACTTAACGTATGTTTGCTTAACGTGTTTAGTAGTAGGTGCTACACTGCATCATAAAATACAAAATGTAAATGTATGCAAAAAGTTGATCATCACTGTTCAAATAGGAAGTTGTGAACAAATGCAACAACCACAAACAAGTCTGGGACACTATTACGTAAACACCTTCAACAGCATCTGTCAGCTACACAGAGACTTCATCAGGGTGTAGTGCAAAATGAAGGTGCTCAAACTTAAAATTTTGTAATGCATTATGCAACAAATGAAAGAAAGAAAGAAAGAAAGAAAGAAAGAAAGAAAGAAAGAAACAAAGAAACAAAGAAACAAAGAATACTGAAACATGTGGTGCCAGGCCCAACAAACCCCGCCCCTCACACATATTGTACCTTATTTTGGTATCAATCCAGCTGAGGTCATCATGTCTATGCATGTGCTGATGTCAGTATATCATTTTAGGGGTGGGTGATATGGCAAAAATATATCATGATTTTTATAAAATGAAATCACAATCTCGATTTTATCCCGATTCTTTACATTGATCTTTGAGACTAATTTGCAAGTTTCTGAACAGTGCAACCAAACATTTGCCCTATTTTAAACACAGTCCTAAAAGAAAAAGTAATTTAGCCCAAAGAACCTTCCAGAACATTTTAATTTAGTTTGTGCAATTTTGCCAACATGTGCCAAGAACATAAACATACTAAAATGTAAACGACATTCTGTTTAAGTGCACTCTTGAACATTAAAACTAAACTGCACTTGGTTTTTGAGGTAGCTTTCAATAAACATGAAAAGTTAAAAATAAATAAATAAATACAGAACAAAATATCAATGAAGAAATGCCCGTTTCAAATAATCCTCCAGGCTTACAGAACAGGTGACTGGTAGCTCTGGTTTTTCAACTGGTAATCAGTGTATTAGGTGGTCTGGGATGGAGGAAGAAATCCAAAATGAGAAGAAGAAGAATCCAGGCAGCACTCCAATAAAAGGATCAATGTGGAACGTACTTGCTCCTCTTCTCATAGAGTGCCTTTACTAATTACTTGTGTTAAAGTTGTTTGCTTTAGTTTAACTCTGCTTGTTTCCTCTGGCTGTGGTGTGGCTGCTCTTCTAGTTCAGTTTGACTCATACTGTTTGGGATGCTGTCCTTCAGCTGATTAAACAGGTTCATAGTGTTGACATATGTTAGTCTAAGAGTAGCACACAACGGACCTGTATGTGGAGGATGTGGAGGACTCATGTCAGGCATACTGTGGCGTACTGTGAGTGGACTCTACGCACACTGTCCACGGACGTTTGAGGTTTCATAGATGATCATACCAATTTCACATTCAAAAATAGTTTGATGTGCGCAGACGTCCAGAGTCAAGTACGCCCGACTCTGTGAGGGCCAGGTCTTAAGTTATGATAGACTTGTTGATAGACTTGGCCTGCCATATTAGTTTTCACTTTCACTGCGTGTACTCATTGTGGGATATGTGTGCACCCCTGTATAAACACCCCCCCCGATTCCACGATCTCTCTGCTTTGTCGGATCATCAATACAGTCTAATCCTTCTCGATCTAATGTCATCATATCGCACACCCCTGTATCAATTGCCTCTACATATGTGCCAAGTTTGAAGTAAATTGAAACAAAATGTATGTTTTTATAGACATGTGAAATGTTGTCCATTAGAAGTAAATGGGAGATGAAAAAATATTTTTAAAATTCATAAAAAATTTGAACTTTGACCTACTTTTCCCAAAATGTAACCACATCTATTCTGTGTCACTGGGAATCTATAAACCCAATTTGAATATAACCAATAGTTTTGCTGCTATTGTGTTAACAAACAAACTAGAAAAGGACTCGGACAGCGCAGACCTCCACCAAGGCAGATCAGTGCCCCCCCCCCGATCACCACCAAAATTTAATCATTTGTTCCTTGTGTCAATATCAACATTTCCTGAAATTTTCATCCAAATCCGTCCATAACTTTTTGACTTATCTTGCACACTGACAGACAGACAAACCAACGCCAGCAAAAACATAACCTCCTTGGTGGAGGTACCAAACAAACAAACAGATAAACCGAACCAAAAACAATACCCCTCGCCTTCCCTTTAGGGGGTGGGGTAATAAATAAATACTTCTGAGGAAAAATAAGAAGTTGTTTGGACTGGACATAAATGACAGACTGTAAGATAACTCCATGTTTTCTCTTTGCTCTCCTTTCTCTTCTCCACCTCTTCTCCAACCTCTCAAATCCATGCTGTGTCTCTTCCACCCACCCTTCATCCCATTCCCACCGTTCCTGTTCTCCTCTCCTACCTCCAGCTCTGAAGGACGACCGTTTCCAGATGGTGCTCTTCACGCCACGGCTGGTGCGCATCACGTTGACCAACGTCAGCGTGTCTGACGAGGGTGGCTACTTCTGCCAGCTCTACACAGATGCCACTCACCACCAGGTGGCGACACTGTCGGTTCTGGTGCCCCCAGAAACTCCCACTGTGGAGGTGAAGCAGGAGGCCGTGGAGGGCGGAGAGGTGGAGCTCACCTGCGTGTCTCCACGTAGCAAACCAGCTGCCACCCTGCGATGGATCCGTAACGGACGGGAGATCCCAGGTACCAGGATGTAGATGACAGATGGACAGATTAATGAGTTGGTGATTATGAAAGATAAATGAGGAAGTTAATGAGGTAATATGGGGCAGGTGAAGTCAAATGAGCGAATGATATTCCAGATAGACTGTGGAACAGAGGAAGAATGAATCAATGGATGATTGATGGGATGACAGAGGGAATGTCAGATGTATTTGGTGCAATGGGAAGGTTAAGAATGATGGATAAAGAAAGAATGAAACTTTTGGCTCTGGGGCTCACTTCATGTATAGTTCAATCAAGTGTTTTTATTCTTGCAATCAATTATTTTCTTCAATTCGATGTGATTTATTGATTATTTGAGTAGGTGGAAAAATGTGGAAAAAAATGTCTGAAAATGACCAAAAAAAATTATTTATTCCAGAACCAGCTAAAACAACGACCGTAAAAAGTATGAAAGTAAAAGGGTATATAAAAAACACCTATAAAGAAATCACAACAATATAAAAGTATATAGAAAAATATATGTAGAAAAAACAACAATAACATAAATGTGTATATGAATATATATGTGTCATCATATGCGTCACAATAAGCGCCCATGTGAAACACAACAGTGGAACCAATGTTTAGAACCAGTGTAATTGAGGAAATAAAGCTTCAATTCAGGAAAATTGTAATGAAGTAATTTTTGAATCATTTAATCCATTAACTGTTTCATCTCTGATGTTTTGTGCAACATTCATGCATGCACAGCAATCTTACATCCGTTAGTTGAACAGTCTTTGTAAAATATAATATGATCCTGAGACTTTTTATGCATTACATAATTGTCTCGGGTGACAAGCAAAGGCGCTGTTATTTCAGATACATTTTTATTTATAATTTAACTGGGTGTCCTTTTCATTGTACAGCAGGGTTTTTCCACCTTTTATATCTGTATTTTTGTGAAACTCCATCCCCTACAGAGGACAAAAATGCACTACTCTCTCAAGAGGATAAAACTTGTCTATCCTATAAGAAAGAACATATTCATTCAGAGCAAAATAAACCATGGATTTCATTAGAGTTACATTTTTCTTCCTTTGCACGGTCATTAACAACAAACCGTTTATGATCCATTTGATTTTGCTTCTGTTTATCCTCATCCCAATTAACAAAAATATCAATAATAAGAATAACAAAAGATGAGAATTAGCCACTGCTTTCCTGCTGTGCCTTTTTTAAAGCACTGCAGAGACGAGGGGAGTGAGGCACCATTTGTTTCAGCAATAATAATAGTACTGTCATTACTGAGAGATAATTTGTTCCATTTTTTAGAAAAAAAAAACAAAAAACTATTTTACAAAGACAACAAGGAGCATTATGTTTGTCTGTGACCAGGGAAAATGTCTTTTCATTTGTGGTCTTCAATCATTCATCTGTTTTTATTTGTTTGATATTTGGCCTTATTATGGAATATGGTCATAAATGACAGATGTGAGCACTTTTTTAACCTTTAGTCACTATTCTTTTCATTATCCACCATGGATGAATCAAACCTTAATTGGGCTGCAACTATTTTTTAATGTTTATGAAGATATTGTTTTTTTCCTGGTTTTAATCCTTTAGTTTATAAAATGTCAGGAAATGATGAATAAATGTTTAGTAATGCCTGAAAAAAAAAAAAAAGATATCTGGACACTTTTTTTGGTCTGTAACCCAAACATGTTCAGTTTGTCGCAAATTATCATTTTTAAGTGGCTTTAATTAAACAATTTAGATTGTTTTCTTTTTTAAAAAAGTCTCTCTAAGTGATTATAAATAGTCACTTTTCCATTGACCCTCAAATTGCACAAATATAACTTGCGCATAAAAATTTACTTAATGAAAAAACGACAATTTTCCCGTAACTCTTATTTTTCAATGAGCAAGAGGTGGTTTTTCAGGCATACGCAATTGGTATATCATGCAAAACTGAAATGGAAAAACCTTTTTCCACAACTAGAGTCATATGAATAAAAAAAAAAAAAAAAAGATATTGACGGATGTTACAACAAGAAGAGTTTTAAAAGAAACATGGTGCAGTATGTGTGGATACACCAGGAAACTGAATCATTTTTTAATTTAGTACGGGATGGAGAGGTAATATATAGTAGTAATGAATATATGTGTAAATCAGCATGATATTTATGTTTGATGCCATGTTTATGGAATGACTTCTCATGTCATCTCGGGATAGTAAATAAACAAATCATCACATTTGTGATTTAATGGAAAAACCTACTTCTGTTTTTTCAACATCGAGTAAATATCGATAAAGTTTTGCACAAATGTCCAATGGAAAAGCAGCTAATGATCAAAATAGTTGTTGATCAAGTCAGTGGTTGACAACTAATCATAAACTGATCAATTATTACAGCTTTAAACAGCAATAATATGCTAATTTTACACCGAAACAATCCTACTGAAGATACAGAATAATGCTGTCAATATTTTAGAGACCCCATAAATTGTGCAAATTGCATTTTCAAGGGGGTCCATTCGTTATTAGGAGAAACCAAACCTTCTCGGCTCCCCTGGAGTTTTTTATTTGTGTGTAAACTAACAAGAACAGATTTCAGGGGTTTCGGTCTTTCTCATACATCCACTAGTCAGATTTTCCTCACCCCTCTGCATAAGTATATATCTCTTGAATTGCTTGAAATTCCAGTTCAAATATTCTTCATCACCACCATTACATAAAAGTGGGGTTGCACCACCCCACGTTTTAAGTTGTCTTTTTTCTTCTACCTTTATGACACACACAAAGAAACACTTTCTGTTTCACCAAAGTCTCACTCTCCTTACTTTTCTTCTGATAAATCTATGAGCCATCTGTCGGCCTGTTACCTTGATCTATTCCTCTTTCTAACTTGCGATTTCCCTTGGCTTCTCTCAGTTAAAGGGGCTCTTCACTCAATAATACATCTGAGACTTATCTTTCCCCTGCCTTCAGTGTACTTAACCCTTGAGAAATCATTTTGCGCTCCACTGTTAAATCAGCATTTGTGTATAATGCTTCATTTTGATATGAATTCTTCAAAAAAAAAGCCTTGTTCAGTTGACTGAGCACAAAAAAAAACACTCTAAGCATGCAAAGTATCTTTCACTCAGGCTCACAGCTATGAATTTTTATTCTGTTTAACTCCAGTTTTTAATAAAAACAGACAACATTTTTCCAAAGTACAAATCGCTGTCAAATGTATTATGTTATTGTTATTCATTAATTCAGTCTCTGCCGTCAAATAACTCAGAGCGGATGAAATAACGTGAGATAATCTGGTGTCAACAGTTTTTTGGGACACGCGTTGAGCAATATTTTGCCCTTTGAAACTTCATGCCACTCGTCGTCTCTTGTACTTTCTATTTTTGTCTGACACTCAACTCAACGTCTCTTTCATCAAGTCTGTTCCTTTTTCTCTGTCAGAACATGCCTGTCACCGTCACTCCACCGTCGTCTCTCCTCTGTCCTTTCCCTCTACTCCTGCTTTTGCTTTCATCTGATCTGCTTCTTCTTCTTGTTTCTTTTCTAATTTCACTTGTGACAAAAGATGTGAGTCTCCTAAGCTGGGTTATCAGCTGTTCAGGGCTCCAACAATCAGAAAGATGGAGATGGACTTTAGCCTCGCCTCCTCCTCTCCTTGTTTCTCATCTTCTCTTCTCTTCTCTTCTCTTCTCTTCTCTTCTCTTCTCTTCTCTTCTCTTCTCTTCTCTTCTCTTCTCTTCTCTTCTCTTCTCTTCTCTTCTCTTCTTCTCCTCTCCTCTCCTTGTTTCTCCTCTCCTCCTCCTCTCCTCCCTTCCTTCCTTCTCTCCTCTCTTTGTTTCTCCTCCTCTCTTCTCTCATCTCATCTCTTCTCTTCTCTTCTCTCCTTGTTTCTCCTCTCTTCCTCCTCTCATCTCCCTGTTTCTCCTCTCCTCTCCTTGTTTCTCTTCTCTTCTCCTCCTCTCCTCTCCTTGTTTCTCCTCTCCTCCTCCTCCTCCCTCCTCTCCTTCCTCTCTCCTCTCTCTTTTTCTTCTCTTCTCTTCTCTCTCCTTCTCCTTCTCTCCTCTCCTTGTTTCTCCTCTTCTCTTCTCTCCTCCTCCTCTCCTCTCTTCCTCCTCTCATCTCCCTGTTTCTCCTCTCCTCTCCGTGTTTCTCCTTCTCTTTCTTCTTCTTCTTTCCTCCTTCCTCTCCCTCTCTCTCCTCCCCTCCTCCTTCTCTTCCTCTTCTTCTCTTCTCTTCTCTTCTCTTCTCCTTCTCTTCTCTTCTCTCTCTTCTTCTCCTCTCCCTCCTCTCTCTCCTCTCCTCTCCTCTCCCTCCTCTCCTCTCCTCCCTCCTCTCCTCTCCTTGTCTCCTCTCTCTTATCTCTTATCTCTTCTCTCCTCCTCCTCCCTTCCCCTCCTCCTCTCCTCTCTTCCTCCTCTCTTCCTCCTCTCCTTTCCTCTCCTCCTCCTCCTCTCCTCTCCTTGTTTCTCCTCTCCTCCTCCTCACCCCCCCCCCCTTTTTTTTTGGCCCTGAGTTAAATGAACTGTGACACCAAAGGTTAGACGCCGATCCCGACAGATATGGGAAAGCACTCTTTAATTAAGACACTATCTTCCTACTGCTTCCTTATTCCCTACTCATCTGCACCCACCACTGTTCTCTCTCTCTCTCTCTCTCTCTCTCTTTCTCTCTCTCTCTTTCTCTCTCTCCCTTTCTCTCTCCCTCCCTCTCACACTTCGATTGGGACCTGCTTTCATTTGCTTGCCGGCAATAATTGAAAACTCAGCGCGATATGAGTAATATTGTTGTATTCTGCCTCAACAAGCACAAACTCCCAGTACGTGACCATGTCAAGTCCCGTTAGTTTTTCCCTGCTGTTCCTCCTCCCTCCTTCTGTTTTTGCCTCTCCTCTCTTCCTGCATCTTTCTACCATTCTGCATCTGGCTTGGCACTCTTATCTGCCGCTTTCATGTCTAGGCCCGTCTCGCCGCAGCTCTCCTCATTCCCCCCATCAATCATGCCCATTTTTACTGCCCTCCTCCCTCTCTTTCTGTCTGCGTCTATGACTCCCTCTCTCCTTCGCCTTTCTTCTCTCACCCTGGTCCTTTGACACTCCCCCTGTCTCTGTGTCTAGCTCAGTTAACATCTCGACACAGTTATGCATATTCTTGCTTTAATCCGCCCCCACATCCACCACCCACGCTCTCTTTCTCTTGTACACCCTCAAAAAAAAAAAAAAAAAAACTCTTGATTTTCCTCTGCAAACAAACAGTCTTCTGCTCATAATTGCAATGAAATATAGATGCAAATTGCTTTCGTCTCGCTCATTCTGTCTTGAACAGCTCATCCACCCCATCTACAGGTACCTGATGCTCTGAAAGGCCTCATTCATCAGCAGCTATCCTCTTCTGCTCTATGCTCAGTTATTGTCAGAGTTATTTCTGTTCTCCTCTGAAAATCTCCTTTGTCTGCCCCTCTACCTCCCCCACAGGTGTGATGTCTCAGCAGGAAAAAAGGGAAGAACAGGCCTGTTTTGGCTGCTAACTTGTTTCTCAACCATCCCACCTGGTTCCTTTTCCCTCCATTGTCTCATCGGTTCCCTTCTCCTCCTTGTTTCTCTCCAGGTGTGGTGTCCCAGCAGGACAATGCGAAGACATTCAGCGTGTCTAGCACCATCCGGATCCCCGTAGAAAGGAAAGACAACGGCGCCGCGCTGAGCTGTGAGGCGTCCCACCCCGCCTTAAATGGGCAGAAGAAGATTCGCCACTACCGCCTGGATGTGTATTGTAAGTCTAAACATACACGCATGTGTGTAACAAAGGCTCATTTTGTTCATTACAGGTTATTTCATCTGTATGACTGTCACATAAGTTGCTAACTTAACCCATAAAGACCCAGTGCTACTTTTGTGTCAGTTCCCAAATGAATTTCTCTCTGTATTTAACCTTTCTTAAAGGTGGGTTAGGGATGTAACGATTACCGTATAATGATAAACCGCGCTAAAATTGCAGACGGTTAGTATTACCGTTTAAATTCTAATTATCGTGATAACCGTGTTTGATTACCGCACTTTTCCAGAAAAAATGCCTATGTAAAGATATGCTTTTATGTCAAATATTTGAGTCTAGTTTTAATTTATTACAATTTAATTGTATATACCTAATATTTGGAACCCAGTATTCACTTTTTAAAGTCTTTGAAAAGGTTCGTTAAGCATCTTTGTGTTATTTATGCAAT
The DNA here is from genome assembly GCF_902148855.1 of Sphaeramia orbicularis. Classification (NCBI taxonomy): domain Eukaryota; kingdom Metazoa; phylum Chordata; class Actinopteri; order Kurtiformes; family Apogonidae; genus Sphaeramia; species Sphaeramia orbicularis. Next base: position 38,595,602 of record NC_043972.1, on the reverse strand, counting down.
AAATTATATACATTTTTCAAATTGGACTTTATATATTTTTGGTGTTTTTTGTCCTTTTATGTTGATATAGTAGGTTAAAGTGAAAAATAATAGGAAGGTGATATAGATGAAGTTGTGCTGAAAGAAAGATACCAAACATGGGTATAGTAAACATTTCTTTATATATATATAAAGGTAAAATCAAAAGGCCTGAAAACGGATTTTAAAACAGGCTCAGACCCCTAAAGGGTTAATATTTGAATGCTTCTGCCAAGAGAAAGTGCATTGTGCCATATTTTTGTTTTGTTTTTTTGTTTTTTTGTTTTTTCAAAATACAACTTGGTTCAATTATTTCAGCGTGTGTCTAAGTACTTTTTGAACATTTTGAGCACAATTTCAACAATACTGCAATAATAATGATAACCATGATAATTTTGCTCACAATAAATGTGATATGATATTTTCATACCATTACATCCCTAGGTGGGGTATGAGATCTTAGAAAAACGGTTAGAGCAAGCTACGTTTTGAAAATACTCAATTCAAAAGTCCAAACCCCTTTCTTCAGACATCCCCCTGAAGCCATGCCTCTAGAGTCCTGGCACGTGCAATGCTTGTTCTCGAGGGTTCACGAGCGCTGCACAGCAACAATTCGCCGGGCTCCAGCAGCCCCGGCTCCGGCTACACCGGCTCTGGCTCCCCCGGCCCCGATCCATGCATACTTCATTCAGTCTCCACCAACCCCCCGGCTCTTGCAGAACAGCCCCAGTTCATACCTATCTGGCTAACGCTACATTTCCTAGTGATTTAGGTTAAGTGACAAAACAGTTTGCCGGTGAACTTTCCATCCTAATATAACCTGATATTGCCAAGCTCTGGCTCTGGCTTCGTTTCCTGAACAAATGCTCCAAACCCTCTGAGAACGCACAATCCCATGCACGAAGAGGGTACACACGGATGGAGGAGGGACAAATGGCAGTTGAGTTTGATAGACATATCACCGTTTAATCATTTTAATTGGGCGCTCAAAATGATTGGATGGTGTTTTTTCAGTCCTGTCCGTTCCACAGGTGACTAAAATTTTTTTTATTTTTGTGTTAGAGCATTTAATTAATTGGTTGTAATCGGGGTGTGAATGGGATTTTAAGCAATGTAGTAAAAAATGCTCCAGGAAAATATCTCGCACCCCACCTTTAAGTGATTTATCACCATTGATTGTAATATTATCCTCCTTATTTTGCATTTTTCAGTGTAACATGTATTTTCCCATATTTAATTTACTGATCATGTAGATGTTCACAAAACCTCAGATTAACCCATAAAGACCCAGAGCTACTTTTGTGTTGTTTCCCAACTGAATTTTTATCTCTATTTAAGATTTCTTAAGTGATTGTTATTTATTATGATATAATTGGCTCCATTGAAAACGCACGGTTCAAACATATAGTGTAATTTCCAGAAAATGATTTGCTCAGGTGCCTATTTTGTAATGTGTTGCTCACAAGATTAGTAACACAGTTAACAGCTGTATTTTTTTCATTCCCGACGTCTGCGTTTGGACTAATCCCTTAATATCGGGCATTGAGTCGAATCTCTTGTACAGAGTCACACTTGACTGGTAACTTTAGGTGTGGTCAATAGCCAATATAAAGGCAGCAAAGAAAAGGCCCAAATGTTTTTGCCAACTCAAAATGCCACGACTTACGATACAACAGAGAGAACGTGCCATTGGCATGTTAGGAGCAGGTCTGAGCTGTGGTGAAGTCCCTCGCCATCTGCGCTGGCATCACAGTACAGTCAGATGTCCGAGTGCCCAATCGGTGCCAGATCAGATCAGATCAGATCGGATCCCTCAGGACAGTTCCATGCGTCGTCGCTGCACTGCTTGTTTGGAAGCCAGAGGTGGACACACCCAATATTGAATGATGACACTTTCAATTTCTGAGTAACAGTATTCAGTGACTGAATAAACATGTTAAGTTGATCACAATTTGTCCACAATTCATTCTCTAATGACCAATGCTTCCCTCTTTAATACGAAAGTAACCCCAACCCATTCATATATCTCCAAATATACATATTATTCTGGCCCCTGCCTTTTGAATGGTGCTAAGTATATTATCCTCTGTATTTTTTGTTTTTTCAATGAAAATCAGGTATTGTCACAGGGGTTGTCACAGTATTTTCCTTTTTTTTTTTTAATTCACTGATCATGTAGATTCTCAGATTAAAGTTGAAGAAACAGAGAAAACTGATGAAAAGTGACTTTTTCAGCAAAATACATTAACTAAACATAAATCAAGTGTCTCCATCCACTGTCATTTATCAAACTCCATGGGTTTTACTGGTGAATCAATGTTATAGAAGATGACGGTGTTTCCATGTTCACTACAGAGCCTCTGAATGTCCAAATGGGTCATATCTGATGACCATGAAAAGATGATAAACTACATTTTGCACCAATTATTTACATGTATTGATAAGATTAGTGGATCAACAGGTGTTAAACAGTTTGGATCAGTAGATGGTTTTGGTCGACGGTGGATGTTTGGGTCTTTATGGGTTAAATCCCTGCAATAACTTTGTCAGGGTAGCGGCCTCATATTTCAAATGATGGATATCTCATTTTAGAAAACAGCTCATTTATACGCAGTCCAGGATTTTAGTAGAGTCGTATTCACAGCTGCCCTGCATGTGATCCGGTCTCATTAAAACCTAATACATACAAATCTTGTCATGCAGGGAAGCTGGCAGAAAGAGGCCTGCAGCCAGGTTAGGGTCCTGGCCTGCGGTTTAAAGAATTAATCCAACATCAGTGGAGAACACCTGGGTAACTTCTGACTGCGTCCCAACTCTGTTCTGGGATTGAATTTGCGTTTTATAGGTTATTTGCACAATTTAACATACTATGAAATTTCTGAATATGTCTTTTTAATGAAGCCATGAAGGCATAGGGAAACTAAAAAATACTGGAGGAAATTTATATGTAAAATGGTCTTAAGCTTTTTTATACTCTTAGGACAACAAGTTCCAGTTAAATTGGGATATATTTTCAGTTTTTTTCTCCAATAAATCTTTAAAAACCTGTAGATGTTTCAGTAAGATTAGCGCTTAAAACTTCAAACAGATATAATCTATATCCTTTTTGGCAAAGGCTTAAATTCATCAGTATGTATGAATGTTTTTTTTTTTTTGCTTCTAATCCTATCAAAAGTTTCCTCATAATACTGTGTTTTTCACTTTTCTGCATCTAAACTGGAAGAAAGTGTTTGTTGTAATTCCTTGTAATTGCTATTATATTACTAATGGATAGTGGCTGTAAAAACAAAAACATTACAGCGAGAACTTCATAGATACAGAGACTACTGTTTACGTTTTCTCAGATAATATGCATACCCACTTAAAATAAATGGAATTATTTCTCTCCAAGCATATTAAATCATTTTAATAGTCTTTATAATTGACAGAAATATCTTTCCACAGTGGTACTTAATAAGACATCCAACATGAAATTACGTTTTCTCCTTGTTTTCTCCTCAGTTTTATTGAATATTGAATAGTGTTCTTATCACATTATAGCAGTCATTTTGGGTACTCAAATATTCCAGAGGCATAAATATTTACAGCTGCTGATGATTCATATTCAGTAAGTACTTCTGCTTCTCTCTTTGGGTACAGTTATTAATTTGCCACATGTATGCTAATGTCTGCTGATAGATTCGAACGATGAAAATTCCACTGTGTCGTCAAAGTGTGTCGTTGGTACCTCCAGCCACAGAACTGGCAAATAATGACCGTGTGTCATTGCGGATTTGGCTTCCCATCGCTCTTGTTGCTGAAATAAGTACAGTACAGCAGCTGCTAGAGCGGTGGGCTGCTTATGATAACAGGTGTCTCAACCGTAGGATTGTCAGTTGGTTGCCTTGGAAACAGATGTTAAAGACCCTTCTTCTTACCACTTTCATACTTTTATCCTTGTTTCTCCTTTTTGTTCTCACTGTCTCTCCTACTTGGTTTTTGTTCCTGTCCTCTCCATTCAGGTCATTTTGATCCATCTTGTTTTTTTTGCTGCCTGCCTCATTTTAGTTCAGTTTCATAGATTCACATAGATATATCTCTCAAACACCTCCCTCGCTTTCTCTTTCTGAACAGTTGCACCCACGGTGAGAATTGTTCCTCCCACTGTATTTTGCGAGAGGGCGACTCGCTTAGCCTGACCTGCTCTGTCACTGGAAACCCACTGTAAGTATACATCCATCAATGTGGGTGTTTTTTGTGTTGTTTTTATTTGTATGAATGTAGCATACACTCTTATACTACGCAAGTAGTTCATTCGTCGGGTTCAGTACAGGTATCACAGATGTGCTTAACTCCGCTCCTCAGCATTTAAAACAGGACATTTAAATAACTGAACCAGCTGGCACAAAGCACTGCCTCTGATGCTGCTCCGAGTTGTCATAGCATATGTGTTGGGGTGGTTTCTCTTGTTCCATAATGAATTCCTGACAAAATATTCACCAAGTATAAAAGGTTTGTCTCAACAAAGCGTTTGTGCATGAAAAGCTGCAATGAGTCCTGACAAATCGGCTTAAGGATCCACAGAAAGCACTTGATTGATGATGACATGCAGGGGGATGCCAAATACAGTGTCAGAATTTTCCAATAGAATATTACGGGGCACTAAACATTCACAATAAACAATATGGAGGAGTTGTTTTGAACCACAGTGAATATGACATTTAAGTACTGTACTTCGCCAAACAGGAAGTAGCTGCCACAGATGGCTACAAGCCTACTGGACACTATGTTCAAACCTATTTATGGTTGTTTTTATACATCGTCACTGACTGTCTTTTAAATTCATAAGTATACCCTGAGGGCCTTTATAAAAATACTCCAAAAATAATATGAAGAAATGAAAGCAGCATGGGAGCTATTGGCGGATGGAGGAACTGTGACATCACAAATTGGTTTCTGAACTGCTGGTTTGAAACTTGTAATTTGTGATTTGGCTGTCGACTTGTGGGAGCTGGAACCAACCATTTGGGGTGTAAGGGGTCAACGGCATCTTCAGGAGGTCAGAGGTTAAGTGTTAGCTTACTGACTCGTGAAAACTATAAGAAACTTCACTAAACACTGAGTTGTTGCATGGTCTTATTAGTGGAGCCTGTTACCCATAACTACAGTCAAGCAGTGTAGGTGGAAAAATGTGTTTTATTAAATAAACAGAGGCTCAAAGTCCAACTCAGCAGACAAGCAAGTTGTCAATCAAAGTTTGACACAGCATCAACAGACATCAGTGTCTTCTATTTGCTTGAAGATCTTACTGACAGAACACGTCCAAATGAGACAAAAGAGGCCAGAATGACTCCTGGGAAAATAATTATTGACTTTTTAGAGAGAAGTTCAATGTAATGCTGCGTTTCCACCGCGTGGTACGGGCTCAACTCGACTCGACTCGGCCTTTTTGCGTTTCCATTACAAAAAAGGACCTGGAATCTGGTACCCGGTACTAGTTTTTTGGTATCACCTCCATCAAGGTTCCAAGTGATACTAAACTGTGATGTATAACACTGCAGACCACTGACTGGTCAGACAGTTGTCTCTGTGACCCGCCGTTTACAAAAACAGATGCGGAAGTGGACAGTAAATATAGCGGTACATTAATCCACATAATAACAGCCCAAAACTACACCGTGGTTGGTCGAGGAGATTCAGTCTTTGGTGGCCGACGTAAAAATTCAGACGAGACAACACACAACGGGCAAGTTTTCAGCAACTCTCTGAGCAGACGACACGGAAATAATGCGCTGCATTGCTATGATGTCCAAGTACTGTAAAGTCAGTAGTATCCTGTAATGGAAATGGTCTCCAGGAATACCGAGTCGAGCCGAGTCAAGCTGGTTCCACGTAGTGGAAATGCGGCATAAGTCTATGGGAATCTGGCCTTTTTGGAACCAGCATCTAGTGGCCGCTTGGTATTACAACTGAAAATATAGGCCCAATCCCAAGTCACCCCTCAGCCCTCCCCCTTAGCCCTTCCCCTTCGCCCTTATACTTGGCACTACCCCTTGAAACAGAGCTGCAAGGGTTAGGGGTTGAAACATTCCCCTATGAAATGAGACAACCCTTTGAGACCTGTTATGTCATCACCAGTCATCGATGCCACTATGAACAGATGCAGCAACTTTGTTTCTGAAAGAATTCCCCATGCCGTCAGCAGCTGTAACTTTCTTTGTTGCATGGGATTTTGTCATCTTTTTGTGTCTATCAACTACAAACTGCAAAAATGCGATCTATAATATATTGAAACAGCATTAAACGGTCAGTCAAATGATTAAGTGTTTCACGAAGAAAATATGTACATTTGTGGGTTTCTTTCATCACACTGCTGCACTTTTTGGTTGTGTTTACCTCCAGCTTGCCAATGATTCGAACAGAATTATGGGAAATTTCTCCTACCCCTCCGTTCATAGTGTGGTCCTGAAAAATCTCCGTTTCGAGTGCTATACAGCCCTCCACCTTAGCCCTTCCCCTCTGTCTAATCAAGAATCAGGACAACACTACCCCTTCATGTGTATGTGCAAAACGGAGGGGTAGGGGTAAAGGGGAGGGCCAAGGGGTGAATTGGGATTCAGCCATACATTTGCCCAAAGAGCTATAAAATAAAATAAAATATGTTTACCTTCCCTCATGAAACGATTGTGATAATGTGATTTATTCTTTATAGATAAAGTGTAAATGGGATTCAGTAAGCAATCATTGCACCTGGTCAAAGGTGATCACTGATGTGTATACACAGGAATAAAAAGAGAAATGTGTCTGAAAACAAAATTATTCCAACTTTATAGGAAGCAGCATACTTCTGTGTTGGCTTCTTTTCAGAACTGAAAAGTCCTTACCCCTTGATCTGCAGTTGGGTCGGATTAAGCGAAAGTTAACATCAACATGAAAAAGTAAATTTGCTCACATCATTTATCAAATGGGCTCATTTTTTAGCTAAAGGGCTCTATTTTTATGGGACTTATCCTATCCTTTTTAAAATACCACTTGTAGAAAAAAAATTGCAACCGATTTGATCGGTTGTACTTCTTAAACCATAGTCACGCCTCAGATATAAAAATATAGCTCGAATTGACACTGAAAATTCTATCTAAAAAATGTAAAAATGTATTCAGTCTGTCACATCTGTGAACTGTTACCGAGAAATGACTCTTTATTCGTGATTTACTTACATCAGTATGAACCACCATTAGTTGTAAATAACAGTGTGTTAGTATTAAATACATTAAATAAATCATTCTGATTATATCTGGCTTGTTGTATTAAAAATAAGTCAACATTTTGGGTGATGCATACAATGGTAAAGAGTCGTCCATATGTTACTATGGCAACCTGTCCATGCATTACCACATTCTCATGTCAAAAAAACAGACTTTTCAATATTTCACTCCAAAATTTATTTTCAGCATAGCTGAGCATAATATCTAAAAGGTTTCGTCCTACTTTATGTCAATTTCTGTTGAGAACCTCATGTTTTGAATGTTTGCGTAAAGCTTAAAAAACTAATGTGTTTTTCATGTCCACATGTTACCGAGCAGTAATTTGACATTTTTCACCTAAAAATGTTATCTCCCCAAATTTTGTTAAAGTGCTTTTAAATACCTACTCAAATATGTATAATACATGCATATAAGTTACTCTGCTTTCATGACAGAGACTGTTGCACACAAAATGTGTCCATGTGTTACCGCTTCATCGGACCCAGTTATAGATTTTCTTGCAATAGGTGTTAAATATTCCAGTGACTGTGTTTATATAATGGTCTACTAATAATCAGAAAAACAGCTCAGTCTGAATACACATGCTTCATGTCACAAAGGACTGGCCTGATCAGGATATGAGGGCATGTAAACACTTGATCCAATTAATTATTTCTCTCTCTCTGCACATGTTTGACCCATTTAAGAACATAAACAAAAACCAAGCTGGTGTTTCATACATTTATGTACAGATTAATGTTCAGATTAATGTCACTGATCCTAAGGGGAAATGTGTTTGTCTTTCAGCTCATGAAAACAACAATACAAAAGAAAAATGAAATGAAATAATAAGCGAATTATATACGTAATAGTCTATCTTCAGCCTCTTTGGCATCAACTAGGGAGCTGTACAGTCTGACTATAGTGTAACATTCACTTAGCTGAGTCATCCACTGAAACTGCTTCTGGTCACTTAAACTGTGGTAAAGAGGATGATCCAAATTGTTCACAATGTCTTCGGATTTATTCAGTGTGCATCTCTCCACGACTGTCCCCAGTGAGTCCAGACTACTTCCAGTCACTGAGCAGCATTTTCCATTAGTTTGTCTAGCCGCCTTACAACCTTGTGTTTAATGCTATCACAATGCAGAAAAGTGTAATAACTACCGCATTTTTGTCAGAGATGAAAATTTGACATTATCTTGATGGTTGAGAAGCTCTTAATAGTGTAAAAAAAAAGGTCAAATAGGCAATCTGTGTACATGTTTAAGTCACAGTCTCTAACTGGAGCAATTTTTATCAGGTTGAACAAATATTTTCATTTTCTATGTAATTATTATCCATTGTCATGCGCCTCCAAACAAACAGATGGATTCTCTCTTCATAATGCATAGTTGAAATTAAAAAGAACTTTTTTCTATATAATTTTTTTCTATTTGTGAACACCATGAACTTAGTTTTATTCCAATTCGCAGTTAATTTGTTTATGTCAAACCCTTTTTTGAGTTTAACCATCTCATTCTCTATTTTCTGTACTAATGTTTTTAAATCATCTCCTGAAGAAAGAAAGCTTGTATCATTGGCAAACAAAATAAACTGCATTATCTTTGATGTATCACATATGTCATTAATATATATTTTAGTAATTGTTTGTACTGAATATGGACATGGCCTCAGCTCTATTGTATATACTTCCACTCTCTGGTGCTTACTGTAGACTTGTTACGACTGGAGTAGATAAAAAAAAAAAAAACAACACAGATGACATTGTAAAAAGTGTCCTAGCTATGGCATTTTTGTTGGAGATGAAAATTTGTCTTTATCTTGATGGTTGAGAAGCTCTTAATAGTGTAAAAAAAAAAAAAAAAAAAAAGCAAAAAGCAAAAAAAGCAAATATTTTTCCTAGAATACAGTGAAGGTCAAACAGGCAATCTGTGAAAATGTTTGTCACAGTCTCTAACTGGAGCAATTTTTATCAGGTTGAACAAATATTTTCATTTTCTATGTAATTATTACAAATTTTCATGTGCCTGCAAACAAACAGATGGATCGTTCTCTCTTCATAATGCATAGTTGAAATTAAAAAACTTTTTTCTATATATAAATTTTTCTATTTGTGAACACCATGAACTTAGTTTTATTTCAGTTCACAGATAATTTGTTTATATCAAACCCTTTTTTGAGTTTAACCATCTCATTCTCTATTTTCTGTACTAATGTTTTTAAATCATCTCCTGAAGAAAGAAAGCTTGTATCATCGGCGAACAAAATAAACTGCATTATCTTTGATGTTTCACATATGTCATTAATATATATTTTAGTGATTGTTTGTACTGAATATGGACATGGCCTCAGCTCTATTGTATATACTTGACCACTCTCTGGTGCTTACTGTAGACTTGTTATAACTGGAGTAGATTAAAAAAAAAAAAAAAAAAAAAAAAACACAGATGACATTGTAAAAAGTGTCCCAGCTACCGCATTTTTGTTGGAGATGAAAATTTGTCATTATCTTGATGGTTGAGAAGCTCTTAATAGTGTAAAAAAAAAAAAAAGAAAAGAAAAGAAAAGAAAAAAAAAAGCTAACATTTTTCCTAGAATACAGTGTAGGTCAAACAGGCAATCTGTGAAAATGTTTAAATCGCAATCTCTAATTGGAGCAATTTTTATCAGCTTGAACAAATATTGTCATTTTCTGTGTAATTATTATCCATTGTCATCCGCCTGCAAACAGATGGATCGTTCTCTCTTCATAATGTGTAGTTGAAATTGAAAAGAACTTCTTTCTATATATAAATGATATTCTAAATAATTCCAGGTTCCTTTCTTGAAAACTTTTAACTAAGAAAGTCTTGCATCTTCACATTTCTTTCTATTTCCTGTAATTACTGCTGTCTTTTCTCACTAACTGTCCTCATGAAAAATTAGAAGAAATGAGACTTTAAACACCTTCTGTGAAATTATTAGGAAATCATAATTCACCACCACCACCAGCAGACCTTCACAAATTTTACCAGCATCAATCTGGTCCAAACTCATCATCCCTCAAAGCATACTTGAATAAAAAACCAAGGCCGTCAAATTATTATTATTATTATTATTATTATTATTATTATTATTATTATTGTTATTATTATTATTATTATTATTATTATTATTATTATTATTATTATTATTATTACTGACTAATGAGGAGGCAGAAGGAAACATTATAATTTATGAAGGGTAAATAAAAACAGATCTATATTTGATTTAGTGAAGGATGCGGGGAAACACACAAGTAATCTGAAGCAAACAGGTGAGGAGGGACTCGAGTGGAAGTGTGTGGACATTAAAAACTTCCGAGTGTGTGGATAGAACTGTTAAAACCCAATCAGCAGTCAACAATTTTAAGAGCCAGCTTTGAAACAAAGCCTCTTTCTAGTGTGTTCACAGCCATTTGTGCACTTTCCAGAAGGGTATTGGGTCCTAAGCTCTTAAACCCTCCCCTAGATGGTCCGTCTGTCTGTGGGCATCAAGTCCACTAAAGCTCCCCCCGGTAAAGCTTCACACGGCCACCACAGTGTGTGCATGTGGATGTGTTGGTGTGTATGTGTGTGATAACTTTAGTGAAATCCCAAAGTGAGGACTCAGAGGCGTCTTGGCCATAGCCCCACTAAAGCTTTGTAATGGCTGGACGGGGACTCTGTGTGTGTGTGTGTGTGTGTGTGTGTGTGTGTGTGTGTGTGTGTGTGCGTGTGTGTGTGCGTGTGTGTGTGTGTGTGTGTGTGTGTGTGTGTGTCTCTGTGACAGTGAGAGATGGGACAGCAGGACACTCAAGACTCTGACCCTCATCTCACGGTGGACTGCACACACTCACACACACATTACAGTCCCCTTGTCACCCTCAAGCTTGCTCACTGGCCCCGTTAACTGCCTGTTAAGCATTAAAGACCAATTACATGACACTTCTTTTTGGTACAGGGATGCGCTCGTTGTCACCAGGACAAAAGACGACAGACCAAAAGAGACAATGTCTTTTTGCAGGATTGCTTGATTTTGACTTTACGCTTGAAGTAAGTGCTATGTGTGGGAGTCCAAGTATGGATGGGTTTTTTTGGGAGGAAAAAATGGAACGGGGGGAGATTTAGTTGGGTGGGTGTGTGTGTGTGTGTGTGTGTGTGTGAGTGTGTGGAAGGGGGGGGCTTGAGAGTGTGTGTGACTAAGCAAGAAAGAGGTTTAATTAGACTTCCTGAGGGATTAGAACTCAGATGAGTCAGGATTGTAATCTGGCCAGGGTGGTATGAGCCATGACACTCAGCCAGATACACACACATATACGCACACACACATATACACACACACACATACATACACAGCCTCGTTCGCCAGGGTGTCTCTGTAATCCCTGCACCTCCTGTCTGCCTGTCTTTCATGACCGTTTCATTTTTGTCTGCTCCTCTTTCCCTTCATCTTCCACCAAACCCTCTCTTTTCCTCTCTTGTCACTTCCCTACCTGCTGTAACACATTCTTTCTCCCCTTCTGTTTTTCCGCTCCGCACATATGACACTCCATTTCTTTCTCATCCGTCGTCCTTTACCTCCTGCTAACCCTGTTCACACCATCGCAACCCCACTGACCATCCATCTCCTCATTATCTGCCAGGATGCAGCCCTCTGTTGCCATCGTTTTTTTTTCTATGAGCTCCTTTAATGCAGTTTTCTCACGTCATCATCCCCCTGTGGGCTTCTTTACCCTCCCTCTTCACCTCTTTTTTTTTTTTTAACCTACCCCATTGTCCATACTGCAGTCCCTTGTCACTTTCCATTTCATGACTTTCACAATGTAGAACCAATCCAAAATATAAATGTCCATAAAAACTGACTTGGGCAGTTATACCAAAAGTTTCCTGTAAGGTTCAAATTTAGAATAATCTGTATTTATATTCAGTTTAATGATTCATTTCAGTTCAGCTTTCTGTCAATAGTGGCTTTTCCATTGGACATCTATGCAAAACTTTACTGATATTTACTAAATGTCAAAAAACAGAAGTGCGTAATGTCGGTTTTTCCATTAAGTCACAAATGCAATGATTTGTTTATTTATTATCGCGAGATGACATGAGAAATCATTACATAAACATGGCGACGAATGTAAATATGTTGATTTACAGATATATTCATTATTATTATATAGTAATAGTAGTAGTATAGTTATAGAGCAGGGGTGGCCAACCCTGGTCCTGGAGAGCCACTATCCTGCATGTTTTAGATGTTTCTCTCTTCCAACACACCTGACGGTCGTTATCAGGCTTCTGCAGAGCTTCATGATAGGCTTATCATTTGAATCAGGTGTGTTGGAAGAGGGATACATCTGAAACATGCAGGATAGTGGCTCTACAGGACCAGGGTTGGCCACCCCTGTTATAGAGAAACACAGAAAACACCAGATAATAAGCATAATACGGTTGTATTTTAACCCAAATGTGTATGTTTTAGTATATTTATGTCATTTAGCAACACAGTAATCCAGTAGAGAGCAAATTTTTTAACATTAGATTTCAATGCATCAAAGCCATATTGAAATATATCTACATAGCCACCAAATGAATGTGTAAAGTAACAGAATGTTATCATCTAACTTATATTGGATCATCAATTCACTGAGAGTAAATCAGCATATATATTAATATACTAGTTAACATAATTTGAAGCTGTCACATTAAAATGAAATGATATAACATGAATATATGTTGCTAAGGGTGTATTCACACCTGGAAAGTCCTTTGGTCCGTTTATTTGATTCGGATCAAATGTGGACTTAATTTTTTTCTTTTGGGTCGGATCGCATTCTCATTCCACTTTTTGCTAGTGGACCAATATGTGTAAACAGAAGCACACATGTGACGAACTGCGCTGGCATTGGACAGAAAAGTCAGGGGCGGGGTGAATAAGAGACAGTAGGTGTTGATGAAAACAAATGTAGAGGTCCTACGTGCAGTTATTGTTTTCGGAATATGTTTTCTATTTTTACAGACACAAATGCACAAAAATAATGTTAACTGTCAAGAACAGCTCATTTGGAGCCAGTTTCGTAATATGGACATCTGACCAAATGTCAATGAGACATTCAGTCTCCTCATTGCTCCACGTCTGTCCACGGCTCATGGATGCTGCTATTGGTTCTGATTACCTGTGTGGCTTGGCTACATCCAGTGGCTACGGTGGCTCATCAAGCACAAAAAGGCGCATGGGTCCTTAGTTTGTTTCAGCTTGAGGCCAGTTATATTCACACCAGAGGTGAACCAATCCAGAGTCCATTTGGAAGACCCTAGAAGAGGTGGTCTCAGTCCGCTTGTTTGATTCGAATCAGAGTTTGCATGTTTGTGTTCACACCTAAAAAAAGGACTTTCCGGGGAAACGAGCTCTGGTCTGTTTAAAACTGACCAAACGAAGTAGGTGTAAATACACCCTAAATTCAATGTGAATGAAACTTTGAGTATCTATTAACAGGAATTCTGCTTCAGTCACATTAGATTTTCATCTTCAGTAGTGGGGAAAACAACAGTTCCCACAATCCCACACTACCTGATATCAGCAAACTACATCTTTAGCTACTATTTTTACTGAGACCACTAGTGGTAGAAATTGCTTACTATGTCTTTAATGCACTCTGTTCCAGAAATGGTACTTTAAGTAGTATTGTTGGTATAGTTGCCGTAGTAGGCAACTAAGTAGTCTCAGTAGTAGTGTCTTTATCTCAACACATTGTTTTAGTGCTGTGTCTGCGCTAAAGAAAGGTCTGTGTGAAACCATTAGCATTCTATAAAAAAAAGAAGAAAAAAAAATGCAACGATCGGACTTATTTATATATCTCTTAACCCGCCACAGTTCATCTTGGGACGACACAATAGTGTCTTTGCAAAGTGTGTCATGGGGGAGACCTTGTTTTGGTGGAACATTTGCATATGGGACATGAGCTCCGGTATTAAATTGCTAAACCTGCACAAAAAAAAAAAAACACCACCAAGATTTGAAAATAGAGAGAAGAACGCTGACTGAAAATACTCAACTAGTGACAGGCTCATTCCAGTAGACTAAGTACTCATAAAAATAACTACTTGTCGATGCTAAGCAGTTAAATGTATGTCGTACTAATTCATGTGATCATGTGAAGCTTAAGTAAACAAGGTATGTTTGTTTTAATAATTTCCCATCCTTGTGTCTCCTTTTTCTCAGTCCCAGGAACATTCAGTGGTCCAAGATCAACGATACTTTACCTGAGAGAGCTGAAATTTCTGGCCCCACTTTCCAGATTTCCCGCCTCAGCCAATCACACAACGGGACGTACTTGTGCCAGGCCCAGAACAACTTTGGTCGTGCTGCTGATCACTACACCCTGTTGGTGTATGGTAAGTAACCCTCAAACTTAAGTGTTTAATGCAAGTTTTCTTTGCATTTTCCACAAGTTGTTTTGAGTTGATTAATTTCTCACTTGCATTTTCATTTCCAGGCTGCTATTATTGGCCATTCATTTGATATTTTCTTTGTTACATTGTGGTTCTTGTGTTTTGATGATGCTTTTTTTTGGTGTAAAATCTACATTTTATTGATCCTTTTATCTTGCTAGTGTTTTTGGTGCCTGGCTATTCTGGCACCGGGCAACAGACCTATTAAATCTTGATGTTTCTCTCATCTGTCTTTCAGCTTTATTTGTTTTTTCTGTCTTGGTACACAGCAGGAAACCTTCGCTAAACCTCGTTTGCGATTGATTCAACAGAGATATTGATTCCACGAGAAGACATGGTCTACCGTGCTCAGATTCTGTTCACCAACATTATTATTCAGGCTATCTCTTGTAAAGAGCCAATTTATCATGTCCCCTGTGACCTAATCCTCACTTCAAGGAATTCAGAATAACCAAAGTATGTTTTTTTGGACAGCTAAATGAATTCCACAATAGAACCCAACTCATGGGGTCGCACAATTTGACACCCACTTGCAGAAAGTAACACGTGTTTGAATATGTTGGAACAGTTTCACATGTAACATTTGGCAGCAAACAGCTGTGACACATCTGCTGTAATTTAAGATTCAAGCAAATCCACTTTGCTTAGTGCATGATCAGAGGTATCAGAAGAGAGCGAGATGTGGGTAATGGGTTTTGTTGTCAGGTTTTGCAAGGTTTCCAAGATGTTGCACCTAGATTCAGTGGCTAAATTCTTAATGAAGGCTGACCCAGATAGACTGACACTCTGGCTGAGAATGACAGGAGCTTTCAGCGCCTATCACATGAAGGTGTGGTATCGCTATCTAGAAATGTGACAAATTGGCCAACTTTCTCTCTGGGTTTGGAACACACCAGAAAACATTGTTTTGATGAGCGTTAATATTGTATAATCCACAATGAGACAATTAGTCAAACCTGCAGTTTGTGTCAAATAAAGACAGCATTTGAATGGTGAGATTTTAATGGAACAGCAGCAAAACCAAAGCCCATCATTAGACGCTTCTACACTTTCATATCCTGTGCTTGTGTTTAAGCCTAATTACACGCTGTCACTCAGCAGGTTTGCCCTTCAGATCTGCTCCACCCCCTGCTGGCTGCTTCTATGATTGCACTCCAGTGCCTCATTTGGAGATCTGAAACAGAGGGATGGATATACAGACGTGATATCTTATGTAACATTTTTTGGGCTGATCTTGGTTAGCGCCCCCTCATCTATCTAACACTCACACATGCACACACATAATCAACAGTCACACACTCTTGTATAAGCATGTCTGGCATCAAATGACACACATAATGGCTGCTTTTCACACGCAGCAAGGGTGGAAACATTGGCAAGATGAAAGGTGACATCCCAACCCACTTCTCTCTCTCCTTTTCTCTATGTCTCTTTCTCCCGCTCCTAGAAGGTTAGACATGTCAAGCTTTGATGTGCAATGCCACCTGTATAGAAAAATACTCCCTCCTCCTCCTCATCTCTCATCAGCGACCGCCCTCACCACTTTTTAGCTGTCTTCCCCATTTGTTTTCCCCTGTGTTATTTCTTTTTTTTTTCTATTTCCATTTCATCATTTATCTCCTTTATTTCACGCTGTTGCTCCTTGCTGGTCATTAATTTAATCTATCTTGGCCTTTTATTCTCTGTTTATGTGAAAAATATTCCATTCAAACTGAGGAAACTCCCCTCTACTGAAATCCATAAAGACCAGAAATGTATATAAGCATCATAAGCTTCAGCCGTTCTGTTCTGCTCTGCTCTGTACCATGGATTTCCGAGCAATCAGCATCTTAAAACCTTATGCTGTAGACGCATATCAGTGATGGTTTGCTGCACTTCAAAAAATATGCACTCGCCCACTGGGCAGATTGTTTCAAACCTTATCTGAAAGCACTCTCAGAGTTGTTTATTCAGTCATCATATTAATCTGTACAAGACAGAACTCTTGGTTTTCCTGTAAGTCACAAATAATCTGTCTTCAGAAGCAATGTATTCATTAGCATTTAAGATACAGTATAAGGTACTATGGTATGCTCTTGTACTTGCTATGTTGTTGTCAGCCTATAATTAGGAACACTGCTGGCAAAAATTATCCACAATAGAAGTAATTTAATAAAAGCATGATTTCACACTGTTAAAATATGTTGAGATGACTCATAATGCCAACATCCATCCACAGTGTGATTCTTTTCATTCCAGCACCCACAATGTCAGAGTAGGTGTCAGATTTTTTATCTAATTTCATGAAAAAAAAAGTACCTCACTTGTTCTTGAAGACTGTGCTGATAGAGAAGATCCACTGCAGCTCTTCATCTTATGTCTCTGTATTTCATTTTCTTTCAGCTTATTTTCAATTTCTGCCTGACACACTAACTCTGTCACCCACTACTATCTTTTCTATCCTTCTGTTATTATTCTTACCCTTGTTGCCTTTCATTCATTTGTTTCTCACTTTCTATCCTTTTCTCTCGATGCTTTCTCTCTTGTTTTTCTGGGTTTTTACTCTGCCTGCTGTTTTCACCTCTTTTGCACCTTCCGGACACTTCCTCTCACTTCGCCTCCCACACCCTTTCAACTGTTTTTCACCTTGCCACCAGTTTGCCCTTCGTTCTTAGTCAAGCTGTAGTCTGTCTCTTTACTCTAAGAAGGCCAAGCTTTCTCAGAACAAGGAACAGACAGTTGGAGGAAGTGGGGGAGGGTTAGATAAAAGGAGAGAGGGAATAAAGAGAGGAGTGAAAGAAGTGATGGTGGGATGAAAAGAAAGGGGAAGGACAATGGAGGTCATGTGCAGGTTAACATTCACGACCACAGCCTGTCAGATAAACGCAATGTCAGTTTAGTTGCCTTCCAGCTTTCCCAGAGGGAATCCTGGGGTACACTAGGGATGGACGCGGGGTGAGTGGGGGATGCTGGTACGGAGGCTAAGCTGGGGGAAGAGTGTTGTTAAAGGACGAGTCAGCAGAAAAGAAACCACTTTATTGCAGGTGCGGAAAACTACCAGTGCTCACTCTCATCTCCCACTCACATTTCGTGTCAACCTTCCCTCTGAGTTATCTGCCATCAGGGTCTGTACACTGAGCACAAACTCAGGCAAAAGTAGCTGCCAATTTGTCACAGGTGCTTTAGGCTGTGTCACTTTATGAACAGAGATGGGTTTAAATCTGGTGAAGGAGAACAGAGAGCGGGAGTAAAGCTCTCTCCAGGGAGGTCAGGCCGGGATAAAGATGTTGAGCTTTATTGGACTGGTCACAGTTTTGTGTACATGCAAGTCTGTGCACACGTCTGAGTGTCTGTGCTCGTACTTTAATGTAATAATGATTATAAAAAGAGAGAGAGAGATTTTCTGTGTGCCTACATATCTCTGCGTGAATTAAAATGAAATTTAATTTCTGCAACTTGCTGAAAGTCACTAATGATATAAATGTGAAAATTGTTCTGAATAAATCACAGGAAGCCCACAAATTTGAGGACATACACACTAATGGAAGTTACACACACTAATATCTGCAGAATGTGAAAATGTTGTGGCCTCTGTTGGTTGTTTCATCTTGGAGCTACCATTGTTAAGTAGAAATTGGTTTTTTATGTACGTGTATGTGCGAAGGTGCATGTGCATGTGTATGCATGTGACTGAGAGGAGAATGTTGCTGATTGTCTGGTGAAAGCCCAGAGGGCTCCCTTATGTAATTGAACTGAGCTGCTGCACTCAGATGAATCGCCAAGCCAATAAAACCCATTAGAATTGAATTGCATGAGAGAGTGTGGGAGATGGGGGGAAAAGATAGAGTGTGAGGTGAAGATGGGGCGATAGGAATTGTTAGTGGTTTTATGTGTAGCCCACATTTGTATACATGCATGAATAATAGTGAGTGCATGTGGACATTTCTGCCAGTCAGAGCAGAGAGTGAGCAAAGGACAGGATGAAAAATTTTGTAGAGATTTACAAAAAGCAGAGTAGAGTGATGGAAAGATGAAAGGATGGGCACACGGTGAGATGGAAAGGGATACGAGGTGACCAGGGATTACTCTGTGTCTCCTCGGTTGTTGTAATGAGCTGTCAGGATAATTGGAATGAAAAACACAAAATCTCCATTTAATGAAGTGAGACTTCAAAAAAAAAAAAAAAAAAAACAGAATGAGAATGAAAGTTGAAAAAGGTTGGGGGCTAGTGGCAGAGGAAGCCAGACAGAGATAATGCAAAGTCAATTTTGTTTGAAAAAAAGGTCTTTATAGCGTCTTTCGTCCATGCATGACAACACACTGCTATTGACATTTGAGTAAAGTTTGAATTAGTCTGCAGCCAATCAGTCTTGGCCTTTATGGCCTTGCCAATGGACATCTGACCAGTGTCTACCATTCAATGCAGTGACTGACAACTAAAACCACCTTCATTTTAGGCAAGACCTTTATAATTAGAAACAGAAAACATGAAAGAATAATAGGCTCATCCAAAATGGTGGCACAGTATCCTCAGGCGCACTTCTGCGAGAATGAGATACGAGCAGAAACGTCATTATCGCAAGTGCCGCCATATCCATCCCTGGAAATAACATGGGCGGCTTGCCTGATTGGCAGCCATATAGTGTTAATGAATAACAATATGATGTTGAAAAAAGACGACGCTATCGGCCAAGAGAACGACAGCTGTATGGCATTCTCCTTAATTAAGTTGAAGAGAGGCAGTGAGGGAACGGAGTCACTGAGGACTGAAACCAAAGAGGCAGCTGAATGAAGAAAAGAGGAAGGGTGTGCAAATGACGAGGGAAAAGAATTTGGTGGGAGAAACAGAAGGGAAGCCAGAGATGTTGGTACAAAGATAAGAAAAAGTTGGAAATACAGAGAAAATTTTTTAGGTCATCCATGATAGTCAAATATTCTGTAATTAATCAGCACCAAGTTAATTAGTGTGGTAGCCGTGACCATTAATCCTCAACCCTGAAACTCCAATGACACCTGCATCCACACACACATATGCACACATATACACTCACACAGGTAAATAACAACAGACAAATACAGGCTGTATTTTTCTCTATCTGATCTAGTCAACTGCACACTTTTCTTTCTTAGCTTCTCTTTCTTTACAAAAACTTATAGAATACACTATGCATCATGTGCATTTCTTTACAGCGAGATGAAGACCAAGGTTGGGCTTGAAGAAAAAAAAAAAAAAAACAGACGGGGGAGGTATAGTGCTGACATAAGAGGAGTGCAAAAAGAGATTGATGATCTCAGGGCCAGTGGGAGAACGAGAGAGAAGAGACAGAGGAATACTTACCAATAAATTACTCCTGAGCAGAAAGGGCAGTGTGTGTGTGTGAGTAGGTGTGTGTATGTGTATGTGTGTGTGTGTGCGTCTGTATGCCTATGTAAGTGTGTGTCGTTTTTTTGTGCGGGGACAGTCATGTACTTGTGTGTGCGCACATGTACGCCTCTCGCATGTGCATTAGCTTCTGTGTTTTTCAGAACAAGCTGCGTGACGTCAGTTTGTTTGTGTGTCTAAGTGTGTGCGAGAGTGTGTTCCGAGACTCTCTGAACACATGGACTAGCTCGCACGTTGCGGTTTTTAGAAAGCTTGTTTGATGAAGTGGCATGTTATTCACTCTAAAAGTGCTGATACGCACACGCAGACACACACACACACACACTGACACCCACTCCTCTATCTCCCTTTTAGTTCTTGTCAGCCATTATTTTTGTCTTTAACAGCAATATGAACTTGTCTTTTTTTTTTACCTCCCCTACCTACCATTGTGTCTTAGCCATTGATTTGGAGAATGTGTCAAGATCCAAGTCATTGTTCAGTATTGAATGAGACAGTCCCTACATGGCACTGTTCCATTGGGAATGCATCTGTCACAGACAATGTCTCTGTCTCTCCTGCCATTGTACCATAGAAAATGTGTCAGTGATAGAGAATGTGTTCCCATATATTTCAGTTGCCTCATAGATGATTGTCGGTCTGCCAGGTATAATTCTCTTCAGCCATTGCTTTAAAGCTTGCCTTCCTATTGTGAATGTGTCTTTTAACCCCCTCGACTGGTATAGAATTATGGAGGGAAACATTTGTCTGTGTCCTTATCAGTTTGTCAGAGGTTGAGATCAATTCCATTTCAAACACAGAGTCAATTTGGGAAAATAATTAGTAACATTTGTCTCCGATGGCATTGGTCTCATTGCTAATCAGCGTGTTTAAAATAAGGCGTCCTTACAGATCTTGTCTTTGCCTCCTTCTTAGAAATCATTGCATGAGATGAGCTGGCGTTGAGACTGCCATTCAATGATTCCAGAGTAGAAGGCAAAGCAGCCAAGACACTCAATTAATATTCTGTAATAAATGAAATGTGTCAGGTTTTATATTCAGTGCTAATTTTGCTCTAAAAACCTTTAGCATCTGTGTTGAAGTGTCACTGCATGTTGTAGATAATAGCATGTGTGTGTGTTATCCCATTCCCTGTTTGTCTGTAGATAATGTGTCTGTCACTTCCACGGCCCCTCCCACTCCTACTACCACCACCAAACCCATCACCTCCCTACCTCCTGCCATCCCAACCCTCCTAACACCCAGCTTCGCCCCGGACTCGGAAGGTAACACATACACACCTTTTTTTAATTCAGCCACTCCATCTCTTTCCTTGTCCTTCCATGCTCTCCTTTGGTGTCTTCTACTCGCATCTGATGGCTCTCAGGTGGCCCCTCCACACACACACACACACACACACTTTTTTTTTTTTTTTCTGCTGTAACCTTCCTTCACCCTACATCTACATAAGCATACGTGCCTGGTGATACTTGGGTATGCACTGTGTACAACCTTCCACTCCGTCTCTTTCTTATCGCTGGCTGGTTGATGCTCCCCACACACACTGCCCAGTCAGCGTTTGTGTACATGTGTGTGTGCATGTGGATGCAAGCGTGCACATATGGTGTGTGTGTGTGTGTGTGTGTGTGTGTGGTCTGGGTGGGGTGTCTTACTGTTAATGAATCTGTGTTGAGAGTTTTCAGAAGTGGCAGCACATGCAGTCTATAGCTGGTCCTTTGAGGATGAGGACAATGTTACACAAGTGCATTCACACTATACACATACACACACACACACACACACACACACACATAGCTGTACAGGGAGAAAGAAAGATCAGGGATCCAGGTGGTTGTCTAATCGCATTCTCCCAGAAGAATCTTACACAGCAGGAGAAAGAAAGACTTGGCACCAGTCAGCCCCCCTGAGCATGTTATTGTGTACATGTGTACAACTACATGCTTTTCGTTCTTACCAGTTTTTTATCTACAGATTCTATTTATCTCTTACATCAGCTCACACAAACACGTGCTCACTGATATCCCTTCTTTCTGCTTTCCTTCCGCGCATTCATGTCCTCTCGCCTCCTTTACTTTAAAAGAGATGAAATGAAAGAAGCTGGAGGATCCTTTTTGCTCTTCTGCTTCCACTGCGGTCGTCTCTGGCAGCTAGCGTTTGTCCGCCTGCTGGGCATTTGTGCTGATGTCAGAAATAGACATAGAAGAAGTCGTGGCTCGGCGGTTTAGTGAACGTTTAGTCGGTGCCGATGTATTATGTGAAGGGTACCTTAATTCTATCAGTCATTTTCTGTGATGCTTTGGGCTGTGGTAGAGTAAAAAACAGGGTGAGATTAAGCAGAGATGGCTCAAATGCACACAGTCTTTACTTAAATGTAAGTGCAGGTGTTTGTGTAAAAGAAAAAATGGTAAAAGTAGAAGTACTGATTCAGCTTCTTTAAATGTGAAAAGTGGAAAGTGCTCATTGTAAAAAAAAAAAAAAAGAAAAAGAAAAAGTCGATGGAAGCATTGTGAAGGACATTTCCATCTGCCTTTTCTATTGAACCACTCTAAGTTCAAATGAATAAAAGAAAATAATATCCTGAAAAATATGAACATACATTTGGCTACAATATAGAAATCAGTTTTCAGTGTCAGCACCAGAATTTACAACTTTAGAGCACATTTTCTCCATTTTCTGATCAAGTGTCACTTTTTTATCTGTTTTGTATTGTTATGTCTGTCACATACATCATTTTCATCTTGATGCATTCGTCATGTGTGATATGCACTGACAGTTACACCCATGGATCATCTTTTCCATGTGTTATTGGCCCACTCATTGTCTTGAGGCGGGGAAAGCATAGGGGAATGCAAAATAGAAAATAATCCACAACTCTCCTCAGATGCATTGAAACTAAAATGACAAGACAGTTATGACAGTGTTTGGATTATATGTTCAAATACAGGTAAAAAAAAAAATGTTAAGATTATATGTTAAAGTACAGGTAAAAAATGTTAAGATTATATGTTAAAATACAGGTAAAAAAATTTTCGGGTTATATGTTAAAATACAGGTAAAAAATGGTAGGATTACATATTAAAATATAGGTAAAAAAAAAATGTTAGCATTATATGTTAAAATACAGGTAAAAAATGGTAGGATTACATATTAAAATACAGGTAAAAAAAAAATGTTTGCATTATATGTTAAAATACAGGTAAAAAATGTTAGGATTACATGTTAAAATACAAGTAAAAATATTAGGATTACATGTTACAATACAGGTAAAAAAAAAAATGTTAGAATTGTATGTTTAAACACAGGTAAAAAATGTTAGGATTGCATGTTAAAATACAAGTAAAAATGTTAGGATTATATGTTACAATACAGGTAAAAATTTTAGGATTATATATTAAAATACAAGTAAAAATGTTAGAATTATATATTAAAATACAAGTAACAATGTTAGGATTATATGACAAAATACAAGTGAAAATGTTAGGATTATATGTTAAAATACAGGTAAAAAATGTTAAGATTATATGTTAAAATACAGGTTAAAAAATGTTAAGATTATATGTTAAAATACAGGTGAAAAATGTTAGGATTATATTGTTAGAATACAGGTAAAAAATGTTAGGATTACATGTTAAAATACAGGTAAAAAGTGTTAAGATTATGTGTTAAAATACAAGTAAAAAATTTTCGGATTATATGTTAAAATACCAGTAAAAAATGTTAGGATTACATGTTAAAATACAGGTAAAAACTTTAGGATTGTATGTTAAAATACAGGTAAAAAATGTTAGGATTGCATATTAAAATACAGGTAAAAAATGTTAGGATTACATATTAAAATACAGGTAAAAAAAATGTTAGGATTATATGTTAAAATACAGGTAAAAAATGTTAGGATTATATGTTACAATACAGGTAAAAAAAAATGTTAGGATCGTATGTTTAAACAGGTAAAAAAAAATGTTACGATTGTATGTTTAAACACAGGTAAAAAATGGTAGGATTACATGTTAAAATACAGGTAAAAATGTTATGTTTATGTTAACGCATTTGGCAGACGCTTTTTTCCAAAGCGACTTACAGGGGAAAACCAATTAAATCACTCAATCAATCAAATTTTATTTATATAGCGCCAGATCACAAAAAAAGTTATCTCTTGACATTTTATATATAGAGTTGGTCAAAACCAGACTCTAAGTCAATTTACAGAAACCCAACAGAATCCTCCAGGAGCAAACACTTGTGACTGGTGACAGTGGCGAGGAAAAACTTCCCTTTAACAGCAGAAACCTCGAGCAGACCCAGACTCCTGGAGGATGGCCGTCTGCCTTGACCAGTTGGGGTTAAAGAGAGAGAGTAGAGAAGGGGAAAAAGAGAGAGCGATAGAGATAGAGACTGGGGGAGAGGGGGAGAAGGGAGGAGTAGGGGGAGACACATGGAGGCGGTTGAGGATAAGTGAGTGGTGATGATGAGGGCAGGGAAGAGGCCGGACCACCGCAGCAGGTCCAGAGATAATCCTGGAAGAATCTGTGGTTATCCTGGGAAAAACCTCATTAGAATATTTAAAATGGAATGTTTGAAAGTGCTAGGATAGGAGGTGCTCTCAGAAGAGCTGGGTCTTCAGGAGCTTCTTGAAGATAGGCAGGGATGACTCTGTTCTTGTAGCACTTGGTAGAGTGTTCCACCAACGTGGAACGACCCATGAAAAGAGCCTGGATTGTCTTGTACAAGGTCTGGGGACCACCAGACTACGTTCCCCAGACGAGCGGAGTGGTCGTGGGGCGACATAAGCTCTTATTAGTGCACCTAAGTAGACAGGAGCAGACCCACTGAGAATTTTGTAGGCTAGGATTAAAGATTTGAATTTGATGCGGGCAGCTATGGGTAGCCAGTGTAACTCAATGAGTAAGGGGGTGACATGTGCCCTTTTAGGCTGATTGAAGACCAGACGCACTGCTGCATTCTGGACCATCTGTAGTGGTTTGACAACACAAGCTGGGAGGCCCGTTAGAAGAGCATTGCAGTAGTCAAGACGGGAGATAACCATAGTCTGCACCAGGAGCTGGGTGGCCTGTTCGGTTAGGTATGGCCTGATCTTTCTTAGGTTGAACAGAGTGAAACGGCATGATCAGGTGACAGAGGCAACGTGATCCGTGAAGGTCAACTGATTATCAATCATGACTACCAAGTTATGTACTACACTGGTAGGAGCCAGAGGTATGGAGTCAATAGTGATGGAGATGTCCTGCTGTATGGTTGGCTTAGCTGGGAAGACCAGCAGTTCAGTTTTGGACAGGTTCAGCTGAAGGTGATGGGCTTTCATCCATGCAGATATGTCAGAGAGACAATCTGAGATCCGCGCTGAGACTGTGGAGTCATCAGGTGGGAATGACAGATAGAGCTGGGTATCATCAGCATAGCAATGATATGAGAAGCCGTGTGAGTGGATGATCTGACCGAGTGAGGTGGTGTATATGGCAAAAAGGAGGGGGCCCAACACAGAGCCCTGGGGGACCCCCGTGGTGAGGCAGTGAACTGCTGATGTGTGCCCTAGCCAGGACACTTTGAAGGACCGACCAGTAAGGTAAGATTGAAAGATGTTAGGATTACATATTAAAATACAGGTAAAAATGTTAGGATTATATGTTAAAATACAGGTAAAAATTTTAGGATTATATATTAAAATACAAGTAAAAATGTTAGAATTATATATTAAAATACAAGTAAAAATGTTAGGATTATATGACAAAATACAAGTGAAAATGTTAGGATTATATGTTAAAATACAGGTAAAAATGTTAAGATTATATGTTAAAATACGGGTTAAAAAATGTTGAGATTATATGTTAAAATATAGGTTAAATAATGTTAAGATTATATGTTAAAATACAGGTGAAAAATGTTAGGATTATATTGTTAGAATACATATAAAAAATGTTAGGATTATATGTTAAAATACAGGTAAAAAAAATGTTAAGATTATATGTTAAAATACAGGTTAAAAAATGTTAAGATTATATCTTAAAATACAGGTGAAAAATGTTAGGATTATATTGTTAGAATACAGGTAAAAAATGTTAGTATTGTATGTTTAAACACAGGTAAAAAATGTTAGGATTATATGTTAAAATACAGGTAAAAAATTTGCGGATTATATGTTAAAATACAGGTAAAACATTTTCGGATTATATGTTAAAATACAGGTAAAAAATTTTCGGATTATATGTTAAAATACAGGTAAAAAATTTTCGGATTACATGTTAAAATACAGGTAAAAAATGTTAGGATTACATATTAAAATACAGGTAAAAAAAAAATGTTAAGATTACATGTTAAAATACAGGTAAAAATGTTAGGATTATATGTTAAAATAGAGGGTAAAACAAATCCCACTAAAATAAATGCTCTAAGTCCAGTGTGTTTTCATCCACTACAAAAATGACTTGACTGTTTGATCACATCCTATGTGAGTTCTTCATTCCATTTTCACAGCTGTTCAAAGCTGTATTTTATTGTACTCACCCTGCAGTGGTTCGGCGTACATACAGGTGAGCGAGGCGCCCTATGAACATACACGAGCCACAGAAATTACACTGCTGTGTGCTCTAGCTGACACGAACAAATGTATGCACAATAAAGAAATATTATTTTTCTTCAATTGCCGATTCCTGCTTCTTTTCCGTCGTGTTCTTTCCTTCACCTCTCTGTTGTGTTATCTTCCTTTTTATCTCCACGTGTTAGCACTGTATTAAAGATTCATAGTTTAATTCTGCTCCACCAAGGTCCAACAGCTGCATCAGTAACGCTGCGTCCTTGCCAACTATTGGCCTTAACACTTCGTATACTACACCTTTTCAGCTTCAAAAGAAAAAAGTTCTTTTTTTATTGTCACTGAGTCAAATGCTTTCTCATTTTTTGCCAACTCAAAGAGCTGTCTTTTAACACAGATATTACCTTATTTCAGACATTTTCCAACCATGGCTTTCTATTTCTTTTTCAATCACCTGCCACTGTCAGCCATAAACCTTTCCTGTAGTTATCCTGTGTTTATTTTTATATTTGCACAAAGAAAAATGCCTCCCCACATGAACACAATATTTTTCTCCCCCTTTTTTTCTTTTTAACTGATTTCTTTATTTAGTTTTTATTTTCATGTGAAAATACTTTAAAATACCCAGCTTCACTTTTCTGAGCTTGTGCTTAAGTCTTAACTTTGTCTGAAAAGCTGGCAAACGTTTGCGGAGTCTTAATTTGTTAAATGCCAAAAAAAAAAAAAACCCAACTGATCAGTTGTGGCAGTTGTTAATTGACCGATCGATTTCTGCAACAATCCGTTGTATTTATTCACCTATTTTCCTGTTTCTGTTCTTTACCTTAAAGCAGTGGTTAAAACTGATGGAGAAAGGTGAGGTTGACACAAATAATTCTTTACCACTTGCAGTCTTATGATTTTTATAATAAAAAATGTCAAGGAATTTAACTTGTCTTTCTTTTTTTATTTCTTTCATCTTGTCACACATCTGGTGGTGAAGTGTTTTCATTTTCCAGGGCTGCACTAAAACTGTAAACACACTTCTGTTATTCAAAATGCATTGTGCTTTTGGCAGGTGCTTGGCTGGAGTGGGTTCTTAAAGGGTGCCATACTTATTTTTCTTTATACAGTTTCTTCAGTTCTCCGCCTTTTCTCACCCATTCAGTCGGTTTGGTATTCAGTGCAGTGAGATGGATAAGGGGGGGCGGGGGGGTGAAGGGTGATGAAAGGTGATAATGCAAGTTGGGTAGAAGATATTGACTTCCCTTTTCTACTGTCTTGGTCCCTGTTGTCTCTCCCATGAGGGGGTTTTAATAAGCTTTCTTTTTCACTTTCTTTATCTCTGTCTTTTTTTACTCCATCTCTCATGCCTTCAGGTTTGATCCATCTCTCTTTGTCTTCATGTCTTTTGCTCCTCACTCTCTGTAGTCTCCTTTATGGATCCCACACCCCACTGACATCTACCATTTGTCTCTCTTGTTTTTCCTCAGATCCTGGTGCAGTTGTAGAGACTCACAGTGCAGTACCGTATGCAGTGATAGGCGGCGTTCTGGCACTGCTGGTTTTCACTGTCATCTGTGTCCTCATTGTCACCATCTGGTGCTCCGTCCGACAGAAAGGTAATACACGCTCATGAATACACAGGCGCAGAAGTTTCTTTAAGCAGCAGGGATGCATCTTGGCACTCTCTTTATCACATTTTTCACAGGCACGT
The DNA here is from genome assembly GCF_902148855.1 of Sphaeramia orbicularis. Taxonomy (NCBI): domain Eukaryota; kingdom Metazoa; phylum Chordata; class Actinopteri; order Kurtiformes; family Apogonidae; genus Sphaeramia; species Sphaeramia orbicularis. Next base: position 38,567,308 of record NC_043972.1, on the reverse strand, counting down.
TTTCTCATTTCTCCACTTTCTGATTTAACATGCTGTGAAAAAATCATTGGAGGCCAGTCACACCCAGATTCTTTGAAAATAATCTTTTAAAACAAGGTGTAAAATTGGCAGTGCACTACAGACAAGACAGGATGCTCCTCTACACCGAGGGTACTGTCCGTGATGTACGACCTTGGCCAGGATGGCAAATGAAATAGGGTGGGGTGGGAAATGTAGGTGTGGTACCAATGTTTTATGACTGTATGTTAGTGTATCAAGGCTCATCCATTAAAAGAAGCCTTCCTGCGTTCCCTATCTTTTTAAGTGCCCTTACGTTGGCAGTCTTTTGACTGTGTACCCCAGCTGCCAAGAAATGATCCGGGAACACAGTTGCAGGTTCGCAACGGGCCATTACTCACTCTATGGCTAGGCAAGTTGTCAGTCAACTCTCAGAATGACTTGACCACCAATCAGCGCAAAGACAGGACCATTACAACCAATCTGTGTTGAGACAGGGTCATTTGAGCTATGTCTTCGACCCGCTGCGGGTGTCACCATGCCGTTCAACCTCTGCGGTAAGGAGAATGAGGGTGTCACTCACCCCTGGAGTGAAGGGACACTCAAGCTGGAAGATGACTTGAGTAGTGGCTGCTCTTCATAACCATGGGTTTGCAGCCGAATCATTAATCATACAGGTCTGAAGGGGTGTTAAAATGTCTTTGATGGCTTTTCTGAGTGACGCAAACGTCTCATTGTTCTCTTGCACCTAACCTGCCTTCCACCTTTTTCTGCCAATCTCTCCTCCCTCCCTGTCTTTCATTCTCTTTTATCTTCTCTACAACCCCCCTCCTTTTCCGCCTTTTCTATTCACATATTCATCCAATACCTTTAATTTCCGCTGGTAGGCTCATATCGTACCCGAGAGCCTATTCTTGCTTGGTATTGACCTAACAATCAGTTGACTAATTAATTAATCAGTCACAGGTATGATAATCAATAATATTTACGCTGACTGGTTTGATAATGCTGCATGACGCTGCGATGATCATGACGCTTCGCCGCCTAACTCCCATCCCCAATCTCCCTTTTGGTCTCTCTTTCTCTCTTTCTCTCTCTCTCTCTCTCTCTCTCTGTATCTTGCTTTCTGTCTGTTCAACTCTTCTCATGTAGGTTCCTATCTTACCCATGAGGCCAGTGGGTTGGATGAACATGGAGAGGTGCAGGAGGCCTTCCTCAATGGGAACGACGCCAGCCAGGGCAAGAAGGAGTACCTACTGTAGCCCCTCTCCTTCCCTGTCCCCCCCTCTCTTCTGACCTCATCCTTCTATCCGTCCGTCCCCCCCCTCCCCTGTATCCCACCTTATATACAAGTATACACATATACACACAGACCACCACACACACGGACACATCTATAAACACAATGCGCCGACAGGCAGCCTTTTGAAAATGACTGTATACAGATACTGCACACAGCCAATCCATCCCACCCCATTCCACCCCATGTTGTTTGTACGCAGACCGAGAAAAAGAGAACCTATATAGAGCCAACCAGCCATTAACCCTGTGCCATATACTGTACATTGGAGAAACTAGGGGCAACTGAGAGAGGGAGCATGTGGTAAAGGTGGCAAAAAAGAATCAACGCCATAATTATTTTAATCAAGAGAGAAGCAGGGAGCACAAAAAAACCAGCACTCTGCCCGTGCAACCACAGAAGTGATGGTGGAATTAAAGGTAGATGACTGCTATAATTCCGTGCCTGGAGAAAGCCATCCATTTCTAAAAAAGCTCAATCTTAAATGGTAGTGGGAGAAATATAGGGGAAGGGGAGAACCAAGGTACTCCGCTCTGTTGATTTTTTTTTTTTTTTTTCCTCAATTGCCAAAGCATCTTGCCTTCATAGTGCAACCACTATATAATTTTCTAACAACACTGGAGTGTGTGATCCCAGACTCCCACCAGAAAGTATCCATACTTTATGAACCAGCCAACCATCCTGTTTTGCCCCCCCCTGCTGGGTAACTTACCCGTTATTTATGGGAAGATCAACTTTTAGTGATTTTTGCAGGTTACAACGGCGAAGGGGACGCATGGTTCCTTTTTTCAGTAATATACTCTGGGCTCCCTCCTTCTGCTCAGTTCACCTGTTACTATGCTCCCTTCTCTCTTTTATATCTCTCTTTCTCACCGTCTGCCCCCCCACCCCCCTTTTCACTCCTCCTTTGTTGGCTCCTAATAATGAACGGATTAGTGTTGGGCTACGTTCCCGACAAAGAAGAAAGGAATATGACTGCTAAGGCATTAAAGAAAAGCTTAATTATTTTAGAATGTCATTAAGAGGATAAAAAGGTTTGAAAGTCTTAATAGAAGGGCAAGGGGAGTGATAGCAAAAGGAATGAATGAGACATAAAACTGATGGTATTTTTTTCTGAATGCTACCACACACATGCACACATTCATACGTACAGTAAACATATTGACAGAACAAGTATACATATCTCTGAATTCCTTATTTGTATAAAAAAAGAACAACATAAATTAAATTAAACTTTTAAGAAATGAGAAAACAGTTTACTATTGAAACGCATTATGAAGCAACTATACTAACACAGAATATTAGCCTATAGAGGTGCAAAGCCGAACAAACTACTGTCCAGTGATCTTTAAAGAAAAAAAGAAAAAGAATTAAAAAAAATATATTCATTTGTCTTTATGAGAAACCAGAGGTCTTATTGATTTTTTAATTAATTATTATTATTTGAACAATTATGATTGTTGTTACTGTTATTATTATTGCCGTTGTTATTATTATAATTGTAAATGTTAAAGAAATGTACACTTCCCATGGTTTGTTTTTGGTTCTACTGTAGAGAAATAGCTGTCTTTTTTCACTCTTTTCCTCTTACCTTTCCTCTCTTTCCCAGTCTTTCTCTCTCTTCGTCTCCTGTGCCTAGTCGTCTCTTCTCCTGTCTTTCACTCTTGTTTATTTTAGAGTCCATGTGTCATTGTTGATATATAGCTAACTATTTCTTTATAGGGGAAAGATACAAAGCACGACAAAATAAAAAGAATTCAAAAATAACCTTGGGGATCAGACTGGTTTTTGGATGTGTTTACTGTGTAATTAGCAGGTGCTGTTTCTGAAATCCTGAGAAATGAAAACAGGAGATAGAGCATATGATTAGATCAATCGGGAATACTGGAGTTATAGCATGGAGAGATAAAGATGAAGGCAGTGGAGCCAGTTAGAGCTGGCATCTGATTCAGAATAAGTAGAATAAACAAAACAGAAGGTTCTGTGTTGCTGCTAATGAATCATAAGAACAGATAGCAGGGGAGAAAGGGTGACAGGAGGCTTGAGTCAGATGCACACAGAAAAAAATATGACTCTGCCATTAACTTCCACGCAATCAATACCCGATTCTGTCTAGAAGCACTCAACATGTCCATCTGTGCGCAGGGCTAGAAACCCGGAGGTCGTTGGGTGATAGATCGATATGTTTCTCTTCCATCCGTGGTGAGGCTTCGCGGTCGCCTGTCATAAAGACAGATTGTCAAACGGCAATCAAAGTAATGGACTTGCCAGGCGCTACCAGCGTGAGTTGACACTCTGGCCACCAAACAATTCAGACACACACATCCACAACACCAGACATATCTTCAGTTTATGATCATGTAAAGAAAGCACGGGAAGCTCCTTTCATCAGACTCACCATCTTCATGGGGTAGTAAATGAGAGACCATTGTCCCTTTATACTGTATGTCCTCAAAACTAATGAGGATATCCTTCAGATAGAGGTTTCATATGATGCTTTCTTGTGCAATGTCGGTATTGTTTTTTTGCTTTTGTTCTTCGATTCCCACTATTACTTCTGCGTCTTCTCAGAAAAAAATAGAAAAGGCTCTTGTTCTGTTGAATGTTTTCTATTGATAAGGACTTGCGTGTAAATGAAGTACTCATGAGTGTTGCTCTGATGTAAAATAGGGCTGAACAATTTGCAAAAACAGCCATATGGTGACTAGTTTGAAAGATAGTGTGACTGTGATTTGAGTTTTGTTTTTAGTGGCAATAGTTATTTTTGTAAATTAAAATTATGATGTGATTTTTGGCAGTGTCGATATCAAACAAGCATCTTTCCCTGCATATGGAGCCTATCATTTGTAAGCCAGAGCATCTCTAACACCATCCAGCTTCACTTGTAATTAATGGTACACTGTGTCATGTTCTACTTCTGCAAAAACAGCTCCTGTCTTTTCGATATCAAGCAGAGTCGTAGCAATTAGGTATTACTCCGATTCATTGTTCACCCCTACTAAGATACCAGCCATTATCTGACCATAAAAAATTATATAGCTGTCCTGTTAGACCTCATGACAATCATACCACTGCTGTGATCACTGAGTGTGATTATCAAATCAATAGACGTAAGCTGAAATGAGTCAGTTTCCTTGCTGAGTTTATGACATGCAGTGAATGTACCATCTGACCAATAATGATACAAGAAGTCAATGAGTAACACACGGCTTCTCCCCGATGCTAGTTTCACAGATGAATGCTTTGCAACGGGTTCATATAACAGAATTCCCTATTTATGATCATTTATGGTAGATATATTTCAGTTCTGTAAGGCAGAGCAAACATTACACTTCATCCAAACACAAACTCTTAATGCTTGCAGTAGCTACATGGTGGATTAGACACAGTTTTAACCATCTTTAAACCCAACCATGACAAGCCAAGGATGGTAAACACAGCTTATGTTCAGTGGTCTTGACAGTGTGATCCTGCATGACACAGAGGTGTGTAGAGAGTGGGAGCATTACATGAGGCATTGATTGAGGTGACAGAGTGTGTTGAAGCCTGGCATAATCAGGAAGTAGCAAGCTCTCAGGCAAACAGAACAATTGAACAGGCAGCTGCACAAGAGGGGCTGGGAAAATCTTTTTCAATTCCTTTACCAGATTTATCTATCAACGATATGTTCCAGTCAGGGATTTTATTCTTTTTATATTAGTATGTATTGATGGCATAAATACTCCCTGCCTGTGAATTAGCACAAAAAAGAGCAAAAAGCTGAAAAAAACATACATAACTTTCTGAGAAAATGAATGAAAAATAGATGCAAGATCTACTCGAGCTCAAAAACTCTAAACCTTTAAAGAAAGCACAGACGTATCATTTTGGAGGACAGGATAAAAGAGGAAAAGTGCTGACTGTTATGCCCACGTTTCTTCTAGAAAGCAATAGATTTCTCCTTTTTTCTCCACCAGTGATTTCTTACTCCAACACGGTTCAAGATGAACAATCCAATTAGTGTGAGCAAGGCCGTTTTTATTACAAGAGAGCATCACATTGTATTTACAAGTTTAATCAAAACAGCCATGAAGATTGTGTCATAACCAGGTTAATTATGTTTTCCCCCACAAAGCTGTGTCCTCTTTGGACCAGTAAATTATTGCTGAATGTTTAATTAAATGCTGTCACTCATAATATCTATGTTTCTGGTGGTTGGCTTAGCAAAGACTTAAAACAGGCTTAGAATAAGACCCATAGGAAGAGTAGTCAAAGAAAACAGACATCTGTGATCAGGATAGTCGTCATCTGGAGACTTAATTTTCTCACTGACATTTGGTGTGGGACCTGATAATTAACTGGCCTTTTCATTTGTGAGTTCTTCACAGCGTCTGGGCTAGAGGTTGCTGATTAGTTAAAAAGCCAACAACAAATATGAATATGCCGTATTTCTTTAGTCCATGCGGCATTTATTGTATTTCAAAGCTATTTCTTTTGCACATTCATAAATACTGTTCTAGAAAGATGATTTAGACACTTCTAGTTGAATCAGACTTCTGGACACACTTTGGCTTTAAGGGAATGTTTGGCTGAAGACCACTGAGCAACCTGCACTGCTTCACACAGGACTTTATGTACAGCTTTGCCTCTAGATGGTTCTACAACAGGTGGGAGATGGGCAACAGAGTGAGGGAAAGATGCCTGACCAACCCCTGCTGTTTTCTTAGGTGGAGTGAAGAGAAGTGGGGGTACAAGACTGTATAGTTGAAAGAGGAACACAGCAACTCTATGAACCCAGGCAGGAACGTTGGTACTAGGGGTGAAAAGAAAAAGAGCATGGATGATGTGAATAGGCAAACACAACAGAACTAAAAGGGAGATGGATAAAGCCAAGGAACGGAGCCAGCGTGAGTCATGTTTAGAGGGGTCTGCATGTGTAAATGGAGTTTCCCTGGGCTTCATGCATAACAGGTCAAGATAAATAACCAACAGACAAAGTAACGGGAGTATGAACACAGTGGAACCATAGACATAGACTAAGAACTGGGGGCTGAGAATGGTGTCATGGGCACACACTCCCCAGTGGCTGCTGTGGATCTCAGCATAAGTGAAATTGTGCATGTCCTCCACATAAAACTTGGACAGGAAGCCTCCATAAGGCAGGTACTTTCCAATAACTTTGAGGTCCTGATAATATTTGGGGAAAGAAGAAGGAGCAGGACGAGGTATAGAGGTTGTCCAGTTACCACCCAAGTCAGCAAGACCAGCTGTCCCCGGATCCAGGCCAGTCTCACTACTTCTCCAGGTGTGGAGGAGATCCGAGCCAATGAATTCAGCAAAGGACGACAGAACGGAACCAACCCAGCAAAGCAGAACCACACACAGTGCCCGCTGGCGGGTTACCACCGAGGAGTACCTGCAACACAAATACGACATATGTAAGTATTTGACTAGCAAACAGCACTTGACTCACGGCAACCTTGGACTGCTCAGACATTCATCTATCACTTGTTCTGAAAATTCAAAATGCCTCACATTACTTCTCTCAAGCATTTCCAGTCAAAGTGTAACGCAGTGATGTCCAGTTTTCGAATTCTGATTTATGTGGTCACAGTTTTCATGATGAAATGTAGAGATACCATTAAATATAAAAAGTTTGCAAGTAAAGGTAAATGAGCATTGATAAAAGTAGTTATAAAGTAGTGTAGCAGTGTTAAAGTATTAAAGTAAAAGTAAAAAATGAAAGTGTTTTGGTCCTCCTAACTGGTATTTCATTGCATTATTAGCCTGGATAAGCTCTGGCATGAATGAATAAATGAATGAATGAATGAATGAATTATCAGTTAATGAGCTGCATGTTACTGTTATCACTGCTGGAGATGTTTCATGCACATGGACATTAAACACATCTGAGGGCTCTTCTTATGATTAACAGGAGAAGACAGAGAAACAAACGCGATCACAAATCTGTTTCCATCCTTTAGGCTCGAGATAGTGGATGATTTCAATATTTTTTAAAATGGAATTATGTGAGAAGTTTAGAGGGAAAAATCATTATTTTGGAGGAAAGTTAACACGTCAAAGACATCTAAAATGTAACCTCAGTTACACACTGCATCTGATGTCAGAAGCCGAAAAGTTTGGAAACCACTGGAACTAAAGTATATGATCACAAGTAATTTTAAAAAGTACAGTAAATATGTAACTGTACTCAGTTACCTCTGAAACTATAGTTTGACTTCAGTAGAGATCTGCCCTAAAACTCCTTTATCTTTTAGATGTGAGTGAAACCCCTTAATCAACCTCATATAAATGCTCTTAAAAATGCTGTGAATAATTAAATCCCGTCTCAACCTGAACCACTGGGTTAACTGTTTGGTCCACACCAGGGGTCGGCAACCCGCGGCTCCGGAGCCGCATGCGGCTCTTTCATCCTTATGTTGCGGCTCTGCGTGGCTTGGGAAAATGAATTATAAGTGTCCGATTGAAGTGTATGTTATTTGTCTCAAAAACGTGTATCATGTCTTCTTATTAAGTCAAAGTTTTTAACTTCTTTCTTCAGACCTTGTGCAGTTTCGGTGATCAGCATTCGCCTTCTTCAGAGACGTTTGACAGCACTTGATGTGTCAGCCGGCATGCGCGGAATGCCCTGCGACACCAAAACTGCACAATATCTGAACAAAGTATTTTATTTGTGTTTGTTCGTTTGTTTAATTGTAGTTGTAAATTGTAAGATTATTGTGATCTCGAAATATTAAAATAAAATTATATATATATATATATATATATATATATATATATATATATATATATATAATATATATGTATATGTGTATATATATATGTATATATATATATATATATATATATATGTGTGTGTGTGTAGTATTATTTTTCATCACTCAAAACATGCGTCACACTCTCCGACAGCCCGCCAAAACGCCGTACATTTATCGAGACTTTCAACCCCAGGTAGGCCAAGTATGGAGAAATCTAAGAAAAGAAAAATATCTGAAGAAAATAGAACATTTAATGATGCCAGGTGCCATGGCACGACCAAGGTGCCGCGGCACCTCGGGGCCAACGCTAGGTGCCGTGGTACTGCAGTACTATGGCTCAGTGCCAGGTGCCATTGCACCGCGGTGCCACAACTGGGTGCCACCGGTGCCGAGGCACCACCGCGGTGCCACGGCACCTGGCACCAAGCCATGGTACAGCAGTGCAACGGCCCCGAGGTGCGCCGCGGCGGCACCAAGCCGTGGTACCGGTAAAATCGTTGTATAAGCCGTGTCGGCGTATAAGCCGCAGTGTTTAAAGTGTGGGAAAAAAGTAGTGGCTTATAGTCCGGAATTTACGGTATATATAGGCTAACATCTTCATTTCAGATGTCAAAAAGTGTTTGCGACTCCCAGTGTTTTCTTTTCCGTGGAAACCGGGTCGAAATGGCTCTTTGAGTGTTAAAGGTTGCCGACCCCTGGTCCACACCAACAAAGGATCACATGACTGAAACCTTTCCACTGAAACATTTGGGTTGCAGATGACTGTCAGTCAAAAAATCCTTTAACTTCAGAATCAATTTAGGTTTGCTCATCCTTGTCTTTAAGCCAGCAATATATGAAGCATGTTACAGACGATAACCTTATAGGCGTCTACAGGCAGCCTAGACCATACTTTGGTGCATCTTGACATGCTTGCTGCTTTTTTCTGCCCTCATGTTGATTTTCTATCTTTACTGCTAAAACATACTTGAGTGTTGCTTGACTTCACCTCCCACATATTCACCCCTCCTACACACATGCATTCATCAAACAAGTGTATAAAAGTATAAATCAGTGTTTAGCAGCGTGTGATGCTGTTATACATTACTTCTGAGAACTGATCTTCTACTCATAAAAGCATTTACATGTATCCTCTAAATTCTGTGTGTATGATTTAGATAGAATAAACTGCAGAAATTGAGTATATTTTTCACACTTATGTTGTCACCAGTGACCTGAAAATAGAATTATTCTTTGCTACCTCAGACCGTGTTGTTTATTTCCACAGAGGGAGGGGGTTTCCCACCATTATGTAACACTGCCAATCAAAAACCTTCATCATCTCCAGTTATTTGCAAGTGATCAGATCATATTTATGTTTCTGGAAATCACCAACCTGTTAATTTGCTGTTCTAATAAAACAGGCATCAGTAATCTAACTACTCTTCTAGCTTTTTTTTGTGCCTGTATAAGTGTCCCCTGAAAGTGCATACAGGCAATTCATTTCACCATCTGTCCAGTATTTTTCTACATGTTCTCAATGGCACCCTGCTAGTAGCTGCATAAATTCTGCTCGGCTTCAACCCTTCTTAATATAGCACTGTCATTGTGTTTTGTATTGTGATGCAGAACATGTTTTGAGCAGCCAAGGTATCTGGACTTAGATACACTGTAACTGCACAAATCTCATTTCTTATCTCAAACCACCTCCAATTGCATTTTGGATTTGATTTGAATATTAGGATTTATTTTTTCCCCTAGTGTCCAGACATTAAAATCTAGGGATGCACCGATACCTCATACGTTTTTTCCAGATTGAGTACAAGTACAAGTACTTACATTTGATTACTTGCTGATACCGAGTACCGATATGAGTTTGTAATAATATCATTACAGTTCTTAGTTACTTTTGAAAATGTGTGTGTCGTTGTCATCAGTCTGACTGTAACAAAGTGCTGCTACTGACATTTAATGTGTTGGAATGAGCATTTCTCAATCAATCAACCAGGGGGTGCCGCTCTTAATTAACCATACTTGCCAAATATCATGAAGAAGAGTAATGTTTTTTGAGACGAAAAGAAGAAAGTCAATAATAGCAAACATGGTGACGAGGTAATACTAATGTGGATGCTAATGTTGATATCGATAAGGGTAGTTGTCATAAATATGTCAGTAGTTTTTCACTAACTCACACAGTCACTCTTTGAAAAGATCCACTACCTCCACGGTTCCTGGTGGTACTGCTTCAAATTCTCCGTCTTAGTACGCATCCACGAGCATCCGGAAAATGGGCAGAATTATGTACAGAATGTAGGCAGAGAATGGACAGAATGCTCCGTCCGTATCCATCTGTGTCTTTAACATAACTTTCAGTCTATTTTGAAAAATCTCCACACTGCTGACATTATTCCTCTGCCACGTACCTGTTGCACTTAACTGTGAACATCACGCTGCTGTAAACTTTATTTGTTTATTTATTGTTCATTCACATCTATACAAGACAATAAAACATAATAATAATAATAACAATAAAAGACATGCAGGGGAAGCCAAAAACCAAAGGGGTTTATCGTGGGCCTCCCCAAAGACTTGAAATAAAAAAAAGTATTTACAGTGTCTAATAATGATATACAATCAAAAGCAAACAAAATTAACCGTGGTTAAAAGTGGTGTCAGTGTTTTAGTATCGGAGCACTTTTACGACTACGAGTAGGAGTAAACACGCTCAGTATCGGACCGATACCTGATACTGGTATCGGCATCGGTGCATCCCTATTAAAATCTGCCCAAATACACTGTGTTTATATGACATTTTTGTGACTGGGAGTCTGAGCAAGGCTTTTCACATGTTTAGCAACAAGTATGAGATTACACATTGAACCTTTCTATTTGTTTGACTCACCTGTCTGCCAAATGATGCTGCAGGTGGGAATCCAGTACGAGTAGCATTAACAAGAACATAGTAAACTGTCTGACCAGGAGGGGGCAACACACCAGGGTTATACAGGTGTACAGGCACTGAGGTGATCGGAGGTTCAGTAACACGTTCACGGGTACTTCCACTGCACCCCCAGCAGCCCCTACCCAGCCCAGGCACAGTCGAAGACAGAATGAGATGCTGCCAGACTGATGTGTGGCACCCTGGGTTCCCTCCTGGACCCCAGCCACGGTACCGCCACCACTGACGGCCATACACAACCTCACACTCACTACAATTACAGAGACAAAGAGGATGCACTGGCACAGGGAGTACAGCCACATGAATTCCATTTCTAGAAGAGAAAAGACAGACACAAAGGGAATAAAGTGTATTTTTAAAGGCATTTACAGTGAGACAGAGAAAAATCAATAGAAGTTATAAAAATGACATCTGTTACCACCCCTGCGTTGTATGTTCACATGTACAGCAAAGCCAACACAGCGTGGACTTCCACTGACCACAGACTGGTCAAGAAGGATGAGGAATAAAGGGAATACAATGACGAGGGGAGAGACAGTTTTAGGTTAACCATAGAATTGTTGCCAAAAATAATAAAATCATTGAGAGAGTACACATGTTTTGGGACAGAGAAAATATTGCAAGATTCTGCTAGAGGCAGAAAGACAGGCAGAGAGAGAGCAGATATTTTGATAGGTATTGCAGAGCTGTAAACGTGCCTGGAGAGTGAAAAGGTCAGGCCACACCAGACTTGACAGAACTTCTCCACTGAGGATGTGAGCACCATGCAAATACAGAGCAACACGCACCAAGCTAGGTGGCAACATACTGTTAACACTCTCTTTTCAGTCGCCTATTTCTAGTTTTTGTTTTGCCTAACTTGTCTGTCTGCCTCACTATGAATCATTCACACAAACCTCCCAAAACACAAATATGCCCAGACATCTATGCGTAAATATGTGGGCACTGATGCTTAATCACACAAGCAAACACTTGCAGATGAGTAATTTCCAGCAAAAGCATTCAAAAATGATTGGCAGTTAATTTTGGTGCATTTTCAAACAATGGTCTCGCAGAAATGCAGAGTGGGTGAATATTGAAATAGCAGATTTGCCACAGCAATATGCCACCTGTCCATTCCACATAATTAGTTTGACCTTTTTTGAACATTTGGTGTTAGTCGTCAGTTTTTCATAAAAATAATCTTGACTGGCTGAAATAACCTCTTTATACTGCTTCATAATCACTTGACACAGATGTCTTCTGCCTTGTCACTTGAAGGGCGTCAGAAAAAATTGATTTACTGAATTAATTAATGGCGTTTAATCCACCTCGTGTACGTTTCCAATTGAAACTGTAGGCTAGTAAGTCCCAGTGTAATCAATTACTGTAATTAATCAATTAATCTGTTTGCAACAAAATTCAAGCTATTGGGCCAAACATTTCAGAATGGTCTAGTCAGAGAAATAAAAGGTTGATGAGTGTCTAAATGTTGGTAAAGTAACAGAAAAAGGTAGGGTTACCTGTTGTGAAGCCCTGTGATGACAGATAGTTTAGAAAAATCTGTGTAAATCTACGCTCTGTATAACTTAGTTGGCTTTTTATTTCCCTTCAGGATCTATGCCTCTCCCCTCACCTCTCACTCTAAACTGTCTGCCCCCGCTGACAGAGTAAACCTGATTCATAAACCTCAGCTTATCCACCCTCCGTCTATCTCTCTCTCCTGTCTCTGCAAACATATCAGTTGTGTCAATGTTGGAGCATAGCTGCCCTTTCTATGTCAGATGTGCAAAGGGCAGCACTACCTCTGCCAGCCAGAGAAATATGTAAATTACATACACACGCGCACACACACACACACAGACACACACACACACACAGACACACACACACACATACACAGTATAAGAAATATGGTCCAATCTTCACTTTTATAGCAAAAACCTCTACCTGAGATTTACTTTGATTCTTACATTTTCGATTCGAAACAGACAAAATAAAATAATAGACAGCTCCTCACACCACAGGCAATATGATTTTTGAAAGAATGGCCATGAGTTAGAGGCAATATAGATGAGCCGAAAACAAACCAGCAGGCTTTTATATCTGAAGGCATTGTTCCATGAAACTAAATGAGCAGGAGCCACCTATAAGACCTCTATATATTGTTGAGATACCTGCACAGAAGCGATCCATGCACTCAGTACACATTTAGTCTCACACTTCACATTCCCCCCGTCTTACTTAGACACAACATTCAATAATGCTCTGTGCTGTGGGGAAATATATAAAGCTCTAATAAAACAGTAGCCAAAGCCTGGAGCTTTTGTATTCTCTAAATATTTTTTGTGTTTACAATGTAAATAGGCTTCATCTGATTGGCTGACAGTTAGCCTATGCCCTGGAAAATGTGTCTGAGCTATATTTCCAAAAATCACTGAAGCATCAGTGTATGCAGACTGAAAAACAGTCTCCTGCTTCAGGCAAAAGCTCACAGAGTCATGCTATTGGGCCTTTGGTTCACAAAATCATTGCCGTTAACACACATTAGACTGAACTTTTACAGCAACAATTTTTAATACAGGTAGGTTGGATCTGTATTATAAAAGCCAAGTGGCCTCTGCATGCATGCTTGCGTGTGTGTGTGTGTGTGTGTGTGTGTGTGTGTGTGTGTGTGTGTGTGTATTAGGGTGGTCCTTATATGGGGTCAAAATTTTTTTTTTTGGAAATGTTCAACTCTCACCCCATACATTTGTTAGGATGCCAATAAAAACAAACTGTGCAAAATTTCAGATTGTTTTGAAAATATCTGGGGGTAGCTCAAGGCCTTTGAATATTTCCAAAATCGTTAAATATTGCATAAATTTCACCGTTCTTACAAACGCACGCCACATTGCAAAATGGAATACAGCATTGCTTTTATTAATGCCCACACATTAACTACATGTGCACAACTACACAATATATCCATAAGAAGGAACAAACAAGCCAAAAAAGTCTAGAACTCAAGTCAGAATTATCGTCTTGTCTTCAGTTGAGTGATCATAACTGTTGTCACATGTATATTACAAGCATGTTACAAAATAGCAAGAAACAAATGAACAAAAATAATATCCTGCATTCATGACTGAATATTGAACTGAAAGATGCATGATGATAATGTTGATTAACAACTACTGTCACTCTGGAGCACTGAGCAGCGTGGCCTTTCTTGCATCGGAGTATTGTCTGTGCTTCACTCAGATTGATATGTTTTTACTGTCAAAGACATACCACTACTAAAACACTAAACAGTGATTCCACACAAATTGTGCACACCAGCACCTTTTGGGGGAAACCCAAAATTAGGAGATGAGGTCAGCAAATCCAAGTAATATGGACATTTTAAGCTTTATCTAGTGATGTGCTGACTGGGTAAAACCACCACATGTGGTAACTAACAGTCAGAATACGTAATGCCTAGATCTACATGATCAAATGAACCAGTTTCAGCCATAAATCATTAAACAGCATGCCAGAAGCCTGGCACACAATGCAGCATATAACATGCAAAAAATACAGAATACGGTTAACTGTTATATTTTAAACTTCCTGAGCAACCTCTAAATATTGGTTAATGTTCCTAAAATTTTGCCAGAATTTTTTAAAAATGTATCCTAACAAATTGGTGGGGTGAGAGCATGAACATTTGAAAGTTGAAAAATAAAGACCACCCTAGTGTGTATGTGTGTCTGCTTTATAACTGAAAAACTGGAGACAGCTAGTCTTTGCCTTTTGGAGTACTTATGTATTTTGGGTCAAGGATCAGACAGGAAAAAACAGCTTATTGATACAACCAGTACTTTTTGAGTTGGTAGTTGTTTTTAAAATTACACTGGGCTTACAGGTGGCCCGCAGACAACTCCATTCCCAGCTGCCAGTGGGGGAGGGGGGGGCTGGATCCAGATCAACAGAACCACCTGGACATGACGGGAGAGCCGGGTCCAGCTGTGATCACACACTAACAAGGTCGGTCTGGTTCTTACTATGGCTGGTTTCTGTCCGCCGGTCCCCGGTCAGACCTGGCCCGTTAACGTCCCCCTCCGGACCACCCCCCTCACCATAACATGGTGACAGACCATTCTGCGCAGACTCAGATCACATGGACCGGAGTTAAGCGGATCCGGACACAGGACAGCAGTGAGTTGCAATAAACTGTCATGTTCAGTCCTGTGCAGGGGCGTAACCAGGAACTTTTTCCAGGAGGGCCCAACAAGGTCCAGTTATGTTGCTGTGGTGACACTCGACCATTAAATAAAACTCATGTGTACCACAGAATTACATATTAGAGTGTGTAGCCATTAAAAAGGTCTTGTCTTAAGACATTTTTATTTATTAAACTGAATGAACATTATGACATACTGGCTACAGCAACTGTATTTTGTGATTTCTATGATTTTTAGCAGATAAATCCACAAACTCATCCAAATGCAAAGACTTTGCCCTTTTGCATTCTATGTTTAAAACACCAAGATAATTTGATATATCCTCTGCCATTGTAGTCCTGAGGTATTTTTCTGTTAGCTTCAAGGATGAAAAGCTGCATTAACAGGCAGCTGTGCTGACAGGTAGAGTTAGAGCAATTTTACAAAGTCTAAAGAATGCCTGAAAGACTTTGTGGTAAGGTTCAATAAATGCAGCAAGGTCTACAAAGCTAGTTGTCTCTGCATCCCCAGTTTAATAAAAAAAATAAAAAAATAATTTAAAAAAATAATTAAAAACAAAAATAAAATAAAAAAATAAAAATAATGATAATAATAATAATAATAATAATAATAATAATAATAATAATAATAATAATAATAATAATAAAATAGTTCTAAGATATTCCAACGTTCCACAAAATGGTAGGGGAAACCAAAGACTACACACCAAACTTAAACAAAACACCTCCTAAAAGCACCTGATTCCTTATAAACTTTACACACATACACACACACACACACACACACACCTGTATCTCTCTCTCTCTCTCTCTCTCTCTCTCTCTCTCTCTATATATATATATATATATATATATATATATATATATATATACATACACATATATATATGTATATATGTATGTATATATATGTATGTATGTATATATATATGTGTGTGTGTATATATATATATAAATAAATAAATAAATATATATATATATATATATATATATATATATATATATATATATATATATATATATATATATATATATATGTATACATACACACACACACACACACACACACACATCAATTGTAAGACATTCACATATTAATTTAGCTTTTTTATATAAGTCAATAAAAAGTCTATGGTCCATACCAATGTCAATACAAAACAAAATGAGGGCCATTATATTTCTTCCTAATCTGTGTTTAACACCAGTAAGTTTTGCTCAGCTCCCCATTTTATCAACTCCACTGCTTCTAGAACAGTGGATCAACACACTAGTTTTTTGAATAACTGTGGACGTTACATCCTCAAACAGACGCAGTGATCAGGTTATAGACAGGAGAATTGTCATTATTCAAAATTACTGAAATTCATTTCCAGCAAAATTGTGTGCCTGTGGTTGGGCTGGCAGGTCTTTATAACTTCTTACTGAATGTAGATAAGCAGTTTGAGAGACAAAGAGGAATATTTTCCGAGGTAAATACCAAGTCACTTGTTTTTGTCGCTGCAGATGCGCAGCCCATTACTGAAAACATTGGACGCTTAATGCTTATGTGTTTTCATTTACCTAAACGCTTCTCTCTCGAGAGAAGCAGAAATGAATGACTCTGGTGAGAATCACCGGTGAAAAAAACAACTCTGTGATATCGCGTGAGGGAACGAGATCTGCCCGTGTTAACAAGGGTTGGAAACCCTGTTCCACCCTCTTCCCTTCGCTGTCCAAGCAAGGTAAGGCGCTATAGCTCTTTCCCGGGTATATAATATAAAATTGTTGTCTATAGTCTCTCTTTATCCGCTGAACAGTATCGGAGAGACTATTATATTGATTAACGATGTAATTAAGTTGTGTGGGAGATTAATTGAGTGGTTTTATATGATTTCTAAGGCTTTTTCTTGAATGGTACGCTCATTATCCAAGTCTGTTAGCAATGGCTGCCCCCAGTCTGCCTCGTTGAGGCCTGCTAGCTCTTAGCTAGCTGCTCATTATTTATCACATTATTATAAACCTAAATTGGATGTTGGTAGAACTGAAATGAAGTAAAGTATTTTTATAAACTCAGATGACGTCTGAACCCACAATGGAAAACGTTCCTGCGCAACTGCGGCTTACAGTCATTACCTAAAGACTGGCTAATGCCGGGTTGTAAGCGTGTAACGGAGGCGCTCTGCACATGTAGAGTCTAGCGGAACACAGTGTATTGAACAGTATGATTAAATTAATGATTTAGTACTTGTATCATTCTAAACGCCTTACCTAACAGCTTTATTGCACACATTGAGCTAATGTGTGTCATTGTATTTATTAACGGTAACCGATAACTCAGATGAGGTGCGCTGTTGTTACTTACACCCAACAACAACCCATAGCCTATAGTAAAACAGTTTTTTGAATTGGTATCACCGGTTTAATATTATTGTATGTGGTTTGTAAGTATTCTGAAATGTCTATGTTGTGGTAGATGCCGGGTGTCACAGTGAAAGACGTAAACCAGCAGGAGTTTGTCCGTGCCCTGGCGGCTTTCCTGAAGAAGTGAGTATGAGGTTTAAAGGCATTTTCAATGGGTATTATGCTCTGGGTTCCTAGATTTGATGATAAACTGTAGTAAACGGAGCAAAACGTTAAAGTGGATGCTGATGTGGTGGTCTGGGGCTGAATCATCTCTCTTGTCCTCAGGTCAGGAAAGCTGAAGGTGCCTGACTGGGTAGACCTTGTTAAGCTTGGTAGGCACAAGGAGCTGGCCCCCAGTGATGAGAACTGGTTCTACATTAGAGCTGGTAAGTAGGTTCTTAGAGTATTATTGTATTGAGATGTCTGTCCAATGACAAGTCCAAATATTGTTGAATACAGTGTTTCCCAAAGAGTCCTGCTTTGTGTGTGGGTGAACAGTACTATCAACACTTATTTCAACCATTGCTTACCACTTATTGAATTAGAATTAACTGGAAAAATTGGGTGTGAGATCATGGTTGTAATCTGTTGAGCAGAATGTCAAATTGTTGGATTATTTCCCCATGTATATCCTCTTAGTTATTCAGTGGTAGAGCATCCCCGTTACCACTGTAATCTACTTAGAGTTTGGCTGGTGTGCTCTATTTTAAATTTGGGATTCAATTCATGGATGTATTTTGTGTAAATGTCAATGTTTTGCTTGTATGTACTTGGATCGGGTTCTCTGTTGAGGCTTTGACTCGTGGTTCATGGGCTCGTGGTTCAGGGTCAGGTTTGGTTGTACATTTTGCATACAGACACACGTGTCACATCACTATTCTCTGCAATGTTTACAGCACACTCCTTTCATTCCCCAAATTAATCTACATCATTGGCAACCTGATTACATAAGACTGTTCTCAACAACATTTTTAGCTCATCTTGAGATTGAACAAAATAGACTGGTTGTGTATTATCAATGGGAAACACTGGAATACAACATTAAGCTCACTACTTTGAAAATTTTAATCTTTAGTCTCTGTCCTCTGTTTTTCTGCTTCATGTCTGTATTTGACTGATGTCATTAATTTTCCTATTGTCATAGTGTGGCTAAAAGGTCTCACAATCTAATGATGCACATGATGAAAATGTGATGGAATATTGTTGAAGTTGACACAGTGCTATTGACAGTACTTCTAAAACACTATTTTTCTTCCTGCAGCATCCACAGTCCGCCACCTCTACCTCCGTGGAGGTGCTGGTGTTGGCTCCATGACAAAGATCTATGGAGGTCGCAAAAGGAATGGCGTGTGCCCTGCCCACTACAGTGTAGGATCCAAAAATGTGGCCCGTAAGGTACTGCAGGCCTTGGAACTGCTCAAGATGATTGAGAAGGATCCCAATGGGTACGTATCTGTTTTCATTCAATGAAATCTGTTTGTAGTTGGAACTTTAAATTGAATTATACAGCATTAACCTAGTTAAACTGCAGTAATCTTTACTTAAGATATTGCCAAGTATTGCATGGAGAATCAGGGTGGATTGATAATCCAAGAACTACAAGCTAATGTCCTGGCTTTGTGCAGGTAGTTTAAGTTGATTGTATGAGGAAGTTGTCATTTGAAGTATTTGAAATTTTGCCTTTTAAGTACTACCACTGTTTTCCTAAACTGTGTCTTGATTTTTGTGATTCTTTATAATATCAGTGGCCGCAGACTAACTGCCCAGGGAACCAGAGATCTGGACAGAATTGCTGGCCAGGTAAGAATCTATTTTCTGCTAATTTTCTTTCACTTTTTTTGGTTAATTAATGTCACTTGGTCAAATTAGATTAACACTTTCAGTGCCATGGGCCGATTAAATCGGCTTTACGAAAACAACCTGTAAAGTGCCACGGGCCGATCAGATCGGCTTTGGAGAACACGCCACATTTGTGTACAAACAAACCATCCACCCCCATTTCTTTCTCACATTTCGATGACGTTCTTTCTGTGTCCCCCTTTTGAGACCAAGCAGACGGGAATTTGAGGTCACGCTACCGAATAATATTTTTATATCTTTTTAATGTTTCTTATTCTCCGGTGTTTCATCAGAGGGAGCCCTCCATGCCGGGGGGCGGCTGTGGACTCCGGGGGCTGTGGCGCCTTCTCTCACTGGGGTCCGCTCCTTTCTGGTGGGTGGGGGTCCCAGTTGGCCCTCTCCCACTAGTTGGGATGCGGGGCTGTGTTGCTGGTGCCTGGTCGCCGGGGTCGGCGGCTGCCTCCTGGTGCGGATGGCTCCCTGAGACAATGCCTCCTAAATTGATGTTTTACTTTTACTTGTACATTTTTGTTCTGGTCTACCCATGCTCAGTCAGTCTTCTTAAGTATGTGTGAGCTTGTGGGTTTGCATGTATATGTGTGTGTGTGTGTGTGCGGGTGGGTGTGGGTGGGGGGCGGTACTGATTTTTAAACTGATATGTAAAGCACTTTGTGCTACAGTTTTTAATGTATGAAAAGTGCTATATAAATAAAGATTATTATTATTATTATTGTTATTATTATAAATTATGCAAATTACGATCAATAATGAATCGGCTGCGTCCGGTGCGTTTTGGATCTAATCAGCAATCGGTCGGATGTTACCGAGCGGTTTCCTGCAGGATTCTTCAAATATTATAAAAACGACGCGAAATACTGAAGAACGGCCAAATTCTGTGGCACTTTTAAGGCTTATTAGCCCCTTAACTGTCTGGCACTTAAAGAGTTAAGTTCAGAGTAAGTAGAAGTCTGAATAATGCATTTACATGACCTTTCCAGTAACCTGACTTTCAGTTGGCATCTTGGTTGCATAGTTGATTGAAGTGTAGCAATATGACTTGACCATTGTAAAGGTGTGCCCATAGACTCACTTAGAAGTGGCTCAGTGTTAGAAGCTGAAGTTTTTAAATGCTGCATTTCCAAATAAGATTGTGGTATGATGTGGACACTTGTCCATAAGTGTTGTCCATAGCTGAAAAATGATTATGTCCCATACTGCATATGCATCATCACTCAGTTTTTACCCCTTGGCCAACTCTGGCCAGAGGGTATTGTAATCGTTTTGTTGTCTCTGTCCATTCAACGATGTGGTCTCATTATCTGAAGAATGCATTGAGATATCTGCTCCAAATTTATACTGCGGATACATCTTGGCATGGAGCAGAAGCGTATTGAAAATAGGTCACTTTGACTTACTTTTTCAAGGTCAAATAGTGACATGTATTTTTAACTACATAATCACTATATTTGCAGAGGGTTAAGTGTGTGTAGTATGCTATACTCTCACATTGAGGTAGCATTGATGACATCCTACTTATTCAACCTTATGTGAAACGCTGGAATGCATGAACTACTTTATACAGAAAGTTGTTAGTTGGGGCCCTTTTCCCCTGAAATTCACAAATAAACCCTGCTACCTAGGCAAATGAAATAGTATCCAATTCACTTGGGGGGGGGATGGAATGGAGCATACTGCTCATCCTGATCTAATTCACTGCTAAAATTAAATAGCAGAATACAGTGTTCCCCAACTGTCAAGTTATTGTCATCACTTCTCAGACTGGTCAGACATTTTCCCCTTTGGTTACTGTATCAAACTGTCATTTTATGTGACGTTTGGATGCACAGAGTGGTGCCTTAAGCTTTTGTGATCACAGAAAAACCGCTTCGCTTTGTTGCGATACCTTATCTGTTGTGAGTACAGGCCTCCATCATCATTTCAGCATGTAAAGCTTTTTAAACTGCTTGTCCTTGGGCAAATTTTCATCTGCCAGCTGAGTGAGTTGTGTCTTTTGTAGTACACTACGGGAATTGTTTGTTTGCAGTTACCAAAAAAAAATATCGCAGTCAGGTCTTGTCAAAAATCAGGAGAGAGGCAGCAGCATTGTGATAATCCAAGGGTAAAAGGGATAAACATGAGGAGGGAATTTCATGCTTGGCAAGTTTGCCGTATGGCACCAGTTTTCTCCTTGTTTACCCATGCTAATGAGCAGTATGCTGATGAGTAGACCCGGGTCGGACCCCGCCTTCCTCTACTAAAATTGGCAGCAAACATGTAGCTGTGACTCCCTTCCCTCACATAGAGTGCCTCAAATGTTGGAGTTTCTGGTGGTGTAATATTGATGTTTTTACCTGGGTTTTGGCTGTGTACTGTCAGATGTTTGCACCAACTGATTATCAATAAGGCTGGACATTCCTTCCATTCTGTTCAGTCATCTCCTAAAAACTGGAGTTTTAAAACATTTAATTCCCCTAAATTGCTCATGCTCATTTCTTGTTGAAATGCAATTTGGTGGGACATTACACAAGTAGAAATTTACATGTAAAATGGGAAGTTAATTAAATCTTATACTTTGAAAGGGCTCATGTGATTGGTATTAAATGAGTTTTTGCACCAATAGTGGCAGCATGATAACACCACTCAACCACAAACACATTTTCGAAACCACCCTGTCCAGAATTTAATGCCTGCTTTTTGTTTTTTTTTTTTTCCTACAGGTTGCAGCTGCAAACAAGAAGTCTGTTTAATAAATCTGTTTTGGAGAAAGTCAAGTGCTGTGTTTTTAATTTTTTTCCTTCTTTCTTTAAGCTATTAGACATTTGAAGTGGGGGAGTTGAGTATTTGGCCTAATCCTTTATTCATCTTGAAGAATAGAAATTCAGCTTTTTGTGAAAAGAAAAGCAAGATGCTGCATTAACCAATCCTTAGCCAATTCTGGCAGTTGGGTTTAAATGTCATTTCGTCCAAAGGGAAGTGATGTTATTTGTCATGTTTCCAAATCCTCTACCTTCAGAAAGCACATAGGGTTTAGTTTTATGATGCAGCTTGAAAAGCCTTCCTATGAGCTCTTTGTCAGTGAGACAACATAATGTAGCTTCTCATCAACAGTCTCATCTCTACACTGCCTCAGCACCTATTTTATTTATTTCAAGCTAATTAAT
This sequence comes from Sphaeramia orbicularis, assembly GCF_902148855.1. Classification (NCBI taxonomy): domain Eukaryota; kingdom Metazoa; phylum Chordata; class Actinopteri; order Kurtiformes; family Apogonidae; genus Sphaeramia; species Sphaeramia orbicularis. The sequence goes on along the minus strand of NC_043972.1, from coordinate 38,544,750 downwards.
GTATCAAATGCAGTTTGTAGAGATTGATCCATCATACTATAGCCACCAAGGTAAAGTGTAAAGTTATCAGGAGGGGATGATTACATTTCCATAAGCAGGAGTTAAGTATCTGTTGGGGATGATGTCATTATTTAGCCCTTTCATTCAGGGCCACAGTGCCACCTAGAGACTCCTTTAAAATCATAATCTAACTTGTTAAAATGGGTTCAACTTGCTGTTTTACATAATGGCTGATTATCTCACATGAGAATTTGACTGATGCACTACCACAAACTCACCAGCTGTCTGATTATCAGGTCACTTGGGTGACTTTAAGGTAACACTACAACTGAAATAATAGATTTTAGCTCATATTCTGTATTTGTTATAATTTAATTGGTCATTGTAAAACCAGCCTGAAACATACAGGATCTCAGTTTTTTTTTTGTTTCAAACTGACATTTTAGGCCCTTTTCTGCAAGCGCATTGATAGTTTTGTTACTCCGACTTAATCAACAATCAGAAATGGGCTTGACTTAATTTGGCAGTGCTTCTGAAATCCTGCAGGGGGTGCCAAAGCCTACAGAATATCTATCATGGCAGCATGGAGGCTTAAGGGTAATTGCCTTCAAGGTGGCTTAACATACTTGAACCATTTATATTTATTAATCTTCGCCTTTTTCATTGAATGGCGAATAAAGTGGACCATAATGTAAAGGCATGAAAGGTGCAAACAATTCCTATTCAACACTTGAAGCTTGAGTGTTTGAGAAATGTAATGAGTTGATGTAATGGACTGAGAAATATCCAGTCCCTATTTTCACTCTCATTTTCTATTTGGGGCCAGCGGAGCTTTGTGTGCTTGGTTTTTCAATTCTTCAGCTGGCCTTGAGGCAAAAAAAAAAAAAAAAAAAAAAACTACAAGCACAACCAAATGAAAATAGGGGGAAAGTGCTAGTGCAGCGTTCATGTATCTATCCCCTTTGAGATAATACAGATTGCTTTTATATTGTTAACTCAGTTCATGTCCAGATTTGAAGAACAACCAGAAGGCATTGTTTGCTGGCAGAATGGCTTGCTGTTTCCTGTGTGTGTGTGGCTGAGCTGATTCTCGACCCTGTATTTACAAGATATCGTGTCAGATCCCTGGACGTTGCTCCTGTTGTGTTTGCTAGTCTGTCAACCGCTGTATCTGTGTATACACTACACACACACATACACACAGCACAGTGAATGGGATGTGTGTGCTCTCCCATCCAGCTGTGCACACAGTTGTCCCTGCTTTTTTATGTCAATCATCATAAACAGTCATCATCAATTATCCTGTGCGTCTCTCAGGGAATATTAATCTGTAGTCTTTATACATCTCCTCATTCTCTTATTCATTCCATCAATCTGCCTGTCTGTCCCTCTAGCCTCACCCTTCTTTTTTCATTTGCAAACCAGCTGTTCCTAGACACCTGAATCCAGCCTCCTAGCCTTCTCCCTCTTCATGATCCCATTTCTTGTACCCTGTAATTTGGAAGCAAAGAGAAGGATAAACATGTCCTTGACTAGTAGCAAGAAATCTGTGGAATCCACTGACCCAGGTTTGCCATGTCAGTCGGTTTAGCTGCTGTTGTGTGGTGTGTGTGTGTGTGTTCTTGTGTCTTTGTGTCTTTTCTCAGTGGGTGTGCAAGCTTTTCCAGCCCCAGTCAGTCAACTTATTTGTACTAATTTGCCATTGTGGGCAGTATAATTATTGTCAGGCTTCACAATAGTAATTACAGCCAGGGAACAATTGCTATCTTTAACAAATGCACATTAAAAAAAAAAAACTACTGTGTGTTCGGAGGTGCCTACACCTACGTAGTCACTCTCCCATTTCTTTGGCAGCTCAGCTTGATCACACTGAGAGTGGATGCAGACCTGCCTCTCACCTCCTCAGGGCTGGAAACTGCAGATAACTAAGAAATGTCTGTGCTGCACAAGTCTCTCTAAAATAGAACCACTATCAGGAGAGTTGTCATAGACAAACACACATGCACACACACAGACTACCTACGGCTTCATGCCTTGCGGTGTGTTTTTCTCAGAAGACATGCCATACCTCAGAAACTTTCCCAGCTTCCCAGTATCTGGAATATTGAGTCAAGGGATGTTTTTTGGGAAAGCCAACAGAGATCCCATAGAATATACTGCAGGCTCAGTCAAGATAACATCAGCCCTTCCTGTTGCACAACACAAGGTTTTTCTCATGAATTTCATCAGAACCATCATCTTTTGTTTCTGTTCTGTGTAGAAGATCTGTAATTCTCACCGTCAGAATGTCTCTTGGTGATCGCTGTAACTGTCAGTATTGGGGAAACTATTTTTAAAAGCATAACTTTGCAAACTATCAAATACTTGACACTAGAAGGAGCTGAACTACAACAAAGTAATCACACTTCAGAGGTTAGTTTGGCTGATAAATCTACCGCTGCTTTATACAAAGGTAATCAAATAGACAGTGTACATATGTGTATTGCACATATACTATATGTATAAACATATACAGGGTGGGGAAGCAAAATTTACAATGAACATTTAGTTGTTTTTTCTAAGCAGGCACTACATCAATTGTTTTGAAACCAAACATATATTGATGTCATAATCATACCTAACACTATTATCCATACCTTTTCAGAAACTTTTGCCCATATGAGTAATCAGGAAAGCAAACGTCAAAGAGTGTGTGATTTGCTGAATGCACTCGTCACACCAAAGGAGATTTCAAAAATAGTTGGAGTGTCCACAAAGACTGTTTATAATGGAAAGAAGAGAATGACTATGAGCAAAACTATTACGAGAAAGTCTGGAAGTGGAGGAAGCAACAAAAAAACATACCAAAGATTTTATTAAAGCTCTCAAATCCAAAATCCTACAGGATCCAACCAAATCCATGAGAAAAATGGCAATTGAACTTGAGATAGACAACAAGACTGTTAGAAATGCTGTAAAATATGATTTGAAGTTAAAATCTTACACAAGAGCACCAAAACACTTGACAACAACAACAAATCCAACTTTAGCAATTTTTGGAAATCATGTTTATGGCCGCCTTCTAGCCCAGATCTAAACCCTCTGGATTATGCTATTTGGGGCGTTTTAGAACATGCTACCAATAGAACATCACACAGCAATGTCGACTTTCTTAAAGATACTATTAAAGAAGAATGGGAGAATATGTCACCCGAATATTTGAAGAACACTTGGGCAAGTTTCAGGAAGCGTGTGAAGGCAGTTATTGAGAAAGAAGGAGGACACATAGAATAAAAACATTTTCTATTATGTCAATTTTCTTGTGGCAAATAAATTCTCATGACTTTCAATAAACTAATTGGTCATACACTGTCTTTCAATCCCTGCCTCAAAATATTGTAAATTTTGCTTCCCCACCCTGTATGTATGAGTGTATTACAAAATTTTGGTGTATTTCCTGCTTAAGAATAATTATGGATTAGATTTAGATAATGCTTTTCTTTGAATGCACACTCAAAGCACATACAGTGGATCCATTATTCATTCAACTACATATGTAGCCACAGCTGCCCTGGGTGCTGACGGAAGCATGGCTGCCAATTCACCAATGACCAATACCCTCCAACCACCACTGAACATTCATACACCAGCGTGAGTAGCAAGGTTATTAGCGTTAACGAAAACTAATGAAATGACGAAAACTAGAATTGAAAAAACATTTTTGTTAACTGAAATAAATAAAAACTATTATTAAAAGAAAAAAACAATAACTAACTGAAACTGTCTTGTGTGCTTATAAAACAAACTAAAACGTATGAAAATTATGGATTAAATTCCCTTCGTTTTCATCTTTGTCGATGTCAGATTGATACGAAATTGATTTATTTCGCTCTAGCAATTTTAGCTAGCAGCACTATACAACACTTCACAGTCTGTCACTTCTCGTCGCTTGTCGTTTAGTCATCTTCTGGTCTCCACTCTACCTGGAAACATGGAGACTAAAGTTGGGAGAAAGCAGCAGAGTCCTGTACGGGATTTATTTGAATACGACGGTGAAGAAGAGAAAAGATACGACAAAACTAAAATTACTACTAAAACTAAACTAAAACTAAGCATTTAGAAAATGAAAGAAAACAAACAAAAAAAAAAAATAGCAAACCTGCTCTAAAAACGAATTAAAACTAACTGAATTAGAGGAAAAAAAAAAAAAAACTAAACTATAATAAAAAATCCAAAATTATTATAACCTTGGTGAGTAGCAGTACTTGAGGTGAGGGACACAATGGGGTTAGAACCATCAACCCTTCAGTTATTGGACGACCCACCCTACCTCCTGAGCCACAGCCGCCTGCAGAACATGACATGACATGACAGATAGTTCCTCACACTCCATGATGATGTTTCTATGTGAACACCAAGTCTGTCTCTCAGCACATGCACTACATAAAGGTCAAGTGAGGGAATGTTGGCCATCTAAAGGTCAGGATGAAAGAAAAAATGGGGCGAGGCTGGTCCCATGGTGTTCAATTACAATAAAGAAGTAATGATCACACAGAAACCCAAAGGAGAAAACAAGTGCCTTCCCTCTGTGGTCCAGAATTCATCATTTCACTGTTTAAATACAAAGAAATGATTATGAATGTATTTGAGTCAAAAAAGGCACCTTATCTTTTGGCTGCCCCCATAGGCTTATACTGTAGGCACAAGGCATGATGGGTAATGACTTCATCCACCTCTCTTCTCACCCTGATGCACTCATCACTATAGAACAGGGTCAGTCTGGACTCATCAGGTCACATGACCTTTTGCCAATGCAAAACTAATCTTTATGCTCTTTAACAAACTAATGGTTGTTAGTAGGAAGGTACTACATTTTTTTTAATTTAAAGAACATGTTGCAGATGAAACAAAATAATTGCTTCAGTAATTATCCAATAGAAGAATGTGAACTGTTCATTTGGTTAAATCCAGGTTGTGACTTGTTTTTGCTGTGTTGTGTATTTGAACCACAAAATGTAGATTAATGACTAGTTTAAATACATGTTTTTCACTACTTTTTATTGTGCATCTTTTGCTCCTTCCCTAAAGTAAAACTTAGCTAACATTGTAATGTTTAATGTTCCTGCATTAAAATTAACCCATAAAGACCCAAACATCCAAAACTGACCAAAAGCATCTACTGATCTAAACTGTTTAGTACCTGTTGATCCACTAATCCTATCAATCCCTGTAAATAATTGGTGTACAATGCAGTTTGTCATGTTTTCATGGTCATCAGATATGACCCATTTGGATGTTCAGAGGCTCCATAGTGAACATGGAAACACCGTCATCTTCTACAACATTGATTCACCAGTAAAACCCATGGAGTTGGACAAATGATAGTGGATGGAGACACTAGGTTTATGTTCAGTTAATGATAGATTTTACTGAAAAAGTCACTTATTCTTGAGTTTTCTCTGCTTTTAATATAATAACAATCAACTTTAATCTGAGCGTTTATGAACATTCATAATCAGTAAATTAAATACAGGAAATTACCTGATTTACACTGATAAACTACAAAATACAGAGGATATTATTATAAATAAATAGTGATAAATCACTTAAGAAAGGTTAGATATAAAGATAATTTCATTTGGGAACTGACATAAAAGTAGTGTTGGGTCTTTATGGGTTAATTAGGCCTTTGTCATATATTTTATTCCTTAGTGTACATACACTCACAAAGTCACATCCCCTTTATTGTCGTTAAACAGTTAACATTACTTGCTACAATTTCATCAAATGACATACTTAATGTCACTAAACCTAATGTAAATAATGTGTTAGCACATTATTTTAACCCTGTAGAGCTTGAACCATTGAATCATTGACAGAAAATTCCAATTCTTTGAAACTGGAGCCTTTATTGATCCTTCTGAACAACCCCCAATTATTACCTCCGCCAAGGAGGTTATGTTTTTGCCGGCGTTGGTTTGTCCGTCTGTCTGTCTGTGTGCAAGATAACTCAAAAAGTTATGGACGGATTTGGATGAAAATTTCAGGAAATGTTGATACTGGCACAAGGAACAAATGATTAAATTTTGGTGGTGATCGGGGGGGGGGGCTGATCTGCCTTGGTCTGCGCACTCCGAGTGCTTTTCTAGTTTTTTAAAATATCAAGTTCCATGTATATATTTCAGTTTTGTTTCATATTTGATACATCAGGTCTCAATGCTTAAAAATATTATTTTTTTAACAAACAAAAACATAATATGATGCAAACATGTCAAACAAATTGGTAATTCCTTTTCAAAATTGGTAAAGTTCTGCCTCCTTCTTGTAGTGTCACTGGAAAGGCCTGTGGTGAATGAATTCCTCCCCCCTGGTGGATTATCTGTGTATTGCATGTATCTAATTGTATACATCAGTTTTTTCAAGAAAAAAAATGTCACACTGATAATGTAGAGGGCTTCAAAACTCATGTGTTAAATATGATACGTCTGGCCGTTATAGGGTTAATATCTGCAGTGTCAGGACAGATAGATATTCACTGACGCGCTGATCCAAACACAACTCCCATGATCCCGCTCTCCTTTGACATCGCTACTACTTTTCTTTCTTTTATTACATTTTGAGGCACATATTGGAAATGATGAACTGTGTGTCTAAATGTAAAATCCACAATATTAAAATCCTACCATATAAGTCAGTGTTTTTACCGACAGCAGGTGTGGCGCAGGGTGTTTTTACTATAATTGAAAAAAATCTCCAGTGAGAAAATATTTGAGATTCTTTCACTTACTTCTCTTACTTGTCTTTCCCAGTGTCTCTTTTTCTGCACGCGGAAGAAACAATATATTTGACCTCCGTGACTGTAATTTACATCTGTCTCCCGTACGCGTGTTGCTCATCTGTGTGTTGTCATGTATAATCCCTCCGCCGGCGTTTGGCCCCTGAGCAGGTGGTGTAAACAGCCTATGTGCTGCTCAGCCTGCCTGGCACCACAGGGCACTGCAGCGCTGGCCCACAGCAGGTGTGTGTGGATGTGTAGGCGAAACACTAATCATGTGTCACTGATTTTTGGGCCTTTGTGAGTTCTCATGTGTGTGTGTGTTTCTTTAGTATGTGAGTCTGAATCCTTTCCACCTGTCACAGAGGGTGGGGTGTAAGGGGAAGATGATGGGGCTACAGAACAGATGCTGCAGATACAAAGGCAGCCGAACTGACTCAATTGCAGTGTGTCTATGTGTGTGTGTGTGTGTGTGTGTGTGTGTGTGTGTGTGTGTGTGTGTGTGTAGCCCATATTTTGTCGATGCCGTGCTCATGCTCGTGTATATGCACACATTTAGATCAAAGCTTTCAAGTCATTCATACTTTGATGCCGCGGCCCTGTGCTTTCTTCCACACTGAACAAAAGAGTGACAGAGGGAGACAGCTCAACACCAGTGTGACACCGAATGGCTGTGGAGATAGTTGACACAGTGACAGACTGAGATAGGAGGAAGTGTGTGTGTGTTTGTACAGTAGCTCTGAGCTTCATCTTTTCACTATCTCTCTCACTGTCTCCCCCTATCTTCAAACATGTCTGTGGAAAGGGAGGCAGAATCTTCACAGAAACACCATACAGAGGTGCCCCTGCCTAAAACCCAGCTTTTACATCACCCACAGCTCTGACAGGTCATCCTCTTGTGTTGCACTGTAAAAAATGTTTTCAAGGTTCAGACACAGTGCAGAGGAGGCAATTGAGATTCCCTTCGGTGAGCTAACTTTGCAATGATTGCTACACCTACCGTTGTACTGTGTGGCCTTTCTCTGGGTTTCATGTCATGTTGGATTTACTGTAAACATGCTCACTTGGCTGGAAAAACTACTCACTTCAGCCTGTAATACAAGTGACAATTTGAGCAGATTTGATTGTAGGCTCAGATATCTCCAAATTGTGGGTAAAAACTCCACTAAGACATCAGAGTATAAATTGGGCATGAAATAATAAGTTGCAACAAGCGCTATGACTATCAATCAGTAAACAAAAACAAGCAGCAAGCAAGTCTGCTATAAGTTATTCCTGAGTAAAATTATGAAAATTTAATGTCAAAATGACATCCCCTATGTCTTATATGTAAACTGTATCAAAATATTAACCCTTAAAGACCCAGAGCTACTTTTGTGACAGTTCCCAAATGAATTTTTCCTATATATTTAACTTTTTTTTTTCTTTCTTTCTTTTTTTTTTTTTTTTTTTTTTTTTTTACTTTATTTATATAACTTTTCAACATTTAACAAACTTAACACTTATAATTTCAAGTGATGTGTTCATAACACAAAGATTGACACCGGACATGATAAACAAACAGATCTATAAAAAAAAAAAAAAGGTGGGGGGGGAGGGGCGCAATACAAACAAAACAGTACACATATATCAAGACAGTGCATTCTGGTACATTTAAGGAAGTAAATAAGTAAATAAACAAACAGGTCAATCACAATATAAACAACTAAAATGTATTTACAGTTCCAGGCCAGGTAACACATAGTGTAAAACAGGCTCCCATATTTTGTTAAATTTGTTGGCAGAGTTTTTTAGGCTGAACCTAATTTTTTCCAACATTACTTTCTATTAAGCATGGTGTCTCTGATCCATTGATTGTGTGTTGGAGGTGTTGAGTCCTTCCATTTGAAAGGAATAGTATGCCTAGCTAGGAACAATGAAAAGGCCACAACTTTTTGTAGGATATCTAACCTTTCTTATGTAATTTATCACCCTTAACTGTACTATTATACTCTGTATATTTTGTGTTTTTTCAGTGTAAATCATGAAATTTCCAATATTTAATTTACGGATTGTGTAGATGTTCATAAAAGCTAAGATTAAAGTTGATTGTTATAATATTAGAAACAGAGAAAACTGAAGAAAAAGTGACCTTTTCAGTAAAATATATCAGTAAGCAAGCATAATCCAAGTGTCTCCATCCACTATCATTGATCCAAACTCCATGGGTTTTACTGGTGAATCAGTGTTATAGAAGATGACAATGTTTCCACATTTGCTACGAAGCCTCTGAACGTCCAAATGGGTCATATCTGCATGAAAAGATGACAAACTGCATTGTACACCAATTATTTACATGGATTGATAGGATTAGTGGATCAACAGGTATTAAACATTTAAGATCAGTAGATGATTTTGGTCACCTGTGGATGTTTGGGTCTTTATGGGTTAAGAGAGTTTGTCCACAGTAACATTTAGGCTACATTCAGACTGCAGGCAAATGCAGCCCAAATCCAGTTTCTTTGCCCATACGTGATCTGTATCTGATCTAGTAAAGACAGTTTGAACAGCACAAGTCTGATTTTTTCAAATCTGACCCAGACCACTTTTTCATATGTGGTCCTAAATCTGATCCGTATCTGATATTTTGCAATGCAACCTCAGTCTGAACCTCCAGGTCACATTTATCCAACCTTTCTGTCATTGAAATGCGACAAACATTACAACTCTGCGTCCCAGGAGGAGGAGCGACAGGAAAAACATATTTACTTCCATAAACACAGTGCATGCCAATGTGGTCACGCATTACGTCAGGACCTCTTTTGTGCATGTGGGTCACTTCAGGGTCACTTTCAGTTCGTACTCAAAACTAATAGAAGTCACATTTGATGTGTAATATGAACGAGCACACAAAAAAATTGAATTTCACCAAAAAATCTGAGTTGTCCATTAAGACCTGCTGTCTGAACGTAGCCTTAGGAACACGAAATACACTTGAGTATGACGTGTGTGCAAGCTTTACTAAAATAAAATCTACTAAACCTCAGGCTACAAAGTACACGAATCATACATCACATGTACATATCACTTTCTGCTATACTAGGCTGCTATAGCTGTAGACAAGGAGGCCCACACTTTTAAAATGACCAAGACAATGATCTACCTTCACTATATATTAATATAAGTATCAGTGGATAGATCAGTAGGTAATACTATTGTGGGATTTATCTGCAGTGAAGTAGCTAAGTATGTAACACTACTGACTTCAATGTGGGAGATCGTGGTATAAATCCTGGCAGGAATGTAAACAATAACATCAGTTACCCCATAGGCTAGCGTGTGTTTTTTTAAGTCCATGTTATCTACCCATGCTACCTTCAAGATCTACCTTGATAGTGTTTGGCGTATTGGAGACCCCTAGTGCAGACAGTGAAACTAAGCTAACGGTCACCCTGTTACAGAAGTAAAAATGATATGTATGCAAATAATCCAAAGAGGAGAGGAAGTAGGAGAGCTCAAGGGTTGGGACTTTTAGCCACATAAGCACAACTGTCAAGTGGATCAGTGTGTCATTTCATGCTAAATTCCTGTAGGTTTTTAAGTAGATGTATGTCACACCAACTTCCCCTTTCTGATAGTCAAACTAAGTTTCTGATACTATCCATGACCAATAATATGACTATATTTTCCCCATCATTCATCTGAGATGGTCCAAAATTCCACAGTATGTACCAGTCTTAAACAATATTGAAGCCAAAATATGATGAAAAGGCGTGAATTCTGGCTTTAGATTTAACCAAAGCCTGAAAAACTGAGCCAAGCTGAGGAACAAAAGACCAGCTTCCCCTTAAACCCCTTGAATCATTAGATGCTGATAGGTTGTATTACCTGTAAAGCAGTTGTGGCAATGAGGTGTCATTCCACATTATTTAGTTCCCTCAGAGTGATAAATAGGACACTGATCCAGGCACTTTACAGATTTAACCTCTAGGTTATGGGGAGTTAAGAGACAGGCGCTAAACAAGAAAGTTGTTTCTCTTTTTCCAGCCAAGTGAATACGTTTACTGTCACTTCATTCTTCTCACAGTTCTCTTTCTACCTTTTCGTGTTTCTTTATCCTTTATCCATTACTACAGATCTTTAATTATTTTCCACTCCTCCCGCTGTACCAGTTCTTTATCTGACTTCAAACCCCTCAGCTTCTTGCATTTATTCCGTCATGCATAGGTACTACAAAAGCTTCCTGCAAATCCTTACGCTTCCTTAAATGTTACAAAAACCTACAATTCAGTGATTACATATTGGATATGTGGATGTTTGAATGTATGTTGAATAAAGATTCTTTTATGATTAAAGAACAGAATTAATATGATAGTGACTTTGTGAATTCTTCAGTAACAATGTAAGGAAAGCAAGCAGAAACCCAGCAGTTATAGATTTATCTCCGTCATCACTGGGATATGATTGGAATGTGTCTTTTGACTCATCTATACACAGTGTGTCAGTGTACATGTAAAAACAGATGTTTTATTGTGGTTCAAAGCCAAAGCTATAAATCCTACAAACATGAAAGTTTACTTTGATCCAGTTTTGATTGTCATTTTTAGTGGCTATGATGTAACTGCAGCCAGTAAATAAATAACTGAGATTTGAAAACATATCAACTAATCTACAGTGACATTCACTGTCACGGAACATGAGCCAGTCACGCAAATACTTTACAAGTCAATCATTTAACCCTTAAAGATCAATATAGTTTATAGTAACTTTCAAATGTTTTTCCCCCCTCTACATTTTGGCCCAATCACAATTAACCCCTTGGCTCTTGCACTTGGCACTACTCATTGAAACAGAGTTGCAAGGGGTAGGGATTGAAACATTCCCCTATGAAATAGGACAACCCTACGAGACCAGTTACGTCATCAGCAGTCATCGATGCTGCCATGAAAAGATGGAACAACTTTGTTTCCAAAAGTATTCTCCATGCCCTCAGTAGCTGTAACTGTCTCTTTTGCATAGGCTTTGAGCATCTTTTTATCACTATCAACCGCAAACTGCAGAAATGCAATCTATAACACACTGAAACAGCTTTAAACTGATGATCAAATGATGAAGTTGTTTACAAAGAAAATACATACCTTTGTGAGTTTCTTTCATCACACTACTGCATTTTTTTTGCTGTGTTTTCCTCTATCTTGCTGATGATTCAATCAGAATCATGGGAGATTTCTCATACTCCTCTGTTTGTAGTGTGGTCCTGAAAAATCTCTGTTTGGAGGGCCAAACTGCCTTCCCCCTTAGCCCTTCCTCTCCAACTCATTGAGAATCGGGACACCCCTACCCCTTCACGTGAACGTGCAAAATGGAGGGGTAGGGGTAAGGGCCACGGGGGGGAATTGGGATAGGGCCTTAACCTCTTTTAAATGATTTATCCCATTTTGTTATAATATTATCCTCTGCATTTTGCATTTTTCGGTGCAAATCAGGTATTTTCCTATACGTAATTCTCTGACCACCAACTCAGAGTTGATGCAAAGGTTATATCAAAACAGAGAGACCTGCAGAAAAGGTGAAAAGTCGCTTTTTCAGTTAAATACATCATAAGCTGAACATAAAAACAAACCTCTACAACCACAGTTATTTGTCAAAATACATGGGTTGTAGAGGTGAATCAATGTTATAAAGGATGGTGGTGTTTCTGTGTTCACTACAGAGCCTCACATTTGATGCCAGGGAAAAGCTGAGAAATTGCAGTTTACTTTAATTATTTACATGTATTGACAGGATCAGTGGTTGAAAGGTTATTACATATTTTAGATCTGTAGATACTTCTGGTCATTGGCGGCTGTTTAGTTCTTTGAGGGTTAAACCGGGTTATCGAAATCACTTCATGTAGAGGCAAATCCGAAGGTGACTCCAAACATGTGATCTAAATATTAGCAAGAATCCAGCAGGTTTAATCATCTACAGTGATCTCTGACATGATAATCAGTTAACAGTTTGAATAATCAGTTTACTTTTTCTGTCGCACAGTTCCCACATTTTCAACCTTATTGAGTTTATTTGCCAAGATCTGGATCTATAAAGCAAGTGTCTCGTGACTTGCATACTTCCCTAATAGCTTCAATGTGATTATCTTGTGACTTCCTGGCTTGTTTTTCAATTAAATTTTGAAAACAAGAGGTAAATTGGATCAAAGTGTAGAGCTGCATGGATTTGGCTATTGTACATGACATGGTATAGCTGCTGATTCTGTTGTCATTTGATAAGACTTCCCATTTTATGCTATATTTGTGTGTGTATATTTCAGAGTGTGTACTGTAGTTGTACTAATGCCTGCTCACACATCTACAGTTTCCTTTTTCCCCACACATCTGCATATATCTGCTACATTTGCTCATTCATTTTCTTTCCTCCAGATTCTTTTATTGACTGTTTTCATATCTGTCTCCCCACCCCCCCAAGCCTCCTTGCTCATTCCAGACGCAGAATTATTTTAAAAGTGACCTTGGACTAAAGAAACTATTGTTTGTGTATCACGCCTCCTGGACAAGAAATAGATCAATGTGTCTTATTCGCTGTCGCCTCCCGCCTTGACCAGTGATACATACTGTATGGGCATGTTTAATGCACACAAAGACAATGATAGACGATGAGATTAAGTTTGTGTGGGTGTGACTGAGAGAGACAAGTGTGCGTGCAAAAACTGCGAGGCAGAGGGGTGAGGTTGTGTTAGCAGAAATCTTATTAACTGCCGAGTTGCTTTCAGAGCTCCTGTCTTTGCTCACAGTTATCTGTCAAAACATCTCCTGAAAAACTCCTCACTGCCCCTGCCAGCCATACTGTGTCTCCAAATACTGTGTATTACCAATGCAGATTGTGCACAATTCTGCCTGTTTTGCAAAAATATTTTATAATGACTATGGAGTGGATGCAACTGAATTGTTTTGTGAGCAATGATTATGTGTCATTTGAAACAGTTTGGGATTGCCACATTATGATGATTACAGCAACTGACCTAATGCCACATTTGACCACTGACAATGGACATAGAAATTTTACTGCTCCTCTCTGGAAAAGCCATGCCAACCACAGGAACAGATCTTTTGAGAGAGCGTTTAATATTACAGTTGGATCCTGCTGTGGCGGAATTTCATTTCAACATTAGGCTAAAGTTATACAGTTGCCCCAGGCCAGCCAAACCAGGGCATGCAGCAATGCACAAGGTCATGCTTCTCTGCCTACTGATAGAGAAATTGTTCTCTCCGGTTTCGCTCTCTCATTTTCTTTTCTCATTATTTGATTTTTTTCCATTTTCCATTGTACATTTTTTCACACACATCCCCTCTCTCTATGTCTTTTTCCCATCTGGCTGTTCAAGTTTCGGTCAAACTGCCACTCTAGTGTGCCACAGAGACTAAGGAATCTCATGAATAGCAATATACCAAACTGACACGCCACCTGACATTTGGAAAGTGTGGATTTAACTCAAGTCCAGCCTCAATATGACACTTGTTATGGCCGAAGGAGCCATCTTCGGAATTCACATATACAGTAGCATCGGAGAGTATGTGAATTAATTACATTGTTGAACATTTGCTCCCCTGTTTTCAGTCCAGTTCTACTACCACAAATCAGACAATTGTCTCAAAGGACGTTGACCCTCATAAACCGAAACAGCCCCAGAGACCAAAAGCATCTACTGATCTAAAATGTTTAATAACCTTTGAACCACATCTCCTATCAATATTTTTGAAATAATTCATGTAAAATACAGTTTCTCAGCTTATCCGCAGCATGAGATATGACCCATCTGGATGTTCAGAGGCTCTGTATTGAACTTGGAAACATCATCATTTTCAGGAATATTGAGTCAGCAGTTAAAAACCCATGTAGTGTGACACATGACAGTGGCTGTAGACACTTATTTTTATGAAATATTTTGCTGAAAAAGTCACTTTTTCGCCATTTTTCTTTGTTTTGATAAAATGACCACTTAATTTACTCTGAGTTTTTATGAATATCGACATTATCAGTAAATTAAATATAGGAAAATACCCGATTTTCAGTGAAAAATACAAAAATCGAAGTGTAGTATTTTGATAAATGATGATAAATGGCAGAGGAGAATTCTAGATTTTTTACATGAAAAATGTGAGTGAAAACAGCAGGATGAAACACTGTTTCCCCCAGATTTTTTTCTGAAAGTCCTATGGATGGATGGATGGATGGATGGATGGATGGATGGATGGATGGATGGATGGATGGATGGATGGATGGATAGATAGATAGATAGATAGATAGATAGATAGATAGATAGATAGATAGATAGATAGATAGATAGATAGATAGATAGATAGATAGATAGATAGATAGATAGATAGATAGATAGATAGATAGATAGATAGATAGATAGATAGATAGATAGATAGATTCAGAAGTTAATACAATATACAATACTCTGTGTCCTTTGATCCCCAGTCTGAGTGAGAAACAACTCCCTTTTAAGACCCTTTAAATGGAGAAATCCCTGAGTGGATGGGTCTTTCCTCCAGGATGGACATACAACAGACACTTTTTTCAACAGAAAATTGGGTGAACAATACATTACATTTTTTAAAAATGTAGACATATTATGTACAACAGCTACAATGTATAAGTAATGATCAGCAGCAGACAGTTGGACAGGACAGAAAAACAAACAAATACAGATGCTTTGGACGAAAAGTGTTAATCTGCATGAAAATGTTGGTCATTACAAAGAGGTTCCATTTAAATGCTTTTTTTGTTTTAAAAAAGGTTTTATGTGCAATATAACATTTATTGTTTCTTTTCACTGTGCAGGAATGCTTTGTCCATGTACCTGGTCAACTCTTATCTGTCAGGGCATATTTTAGAGCAACATCATCAAGGGTAAGACTTGGTGGGTTATGCACATTCTCATATTTTATTGGACTGCCTTTACCTGTTTTTATGGCATGGCATCTTCTGGATAAGCTTATGCAGTGTCACATTTCCATAATTTTCTGTACTTTTTCAAGTACTGCTGCTGAACCTATAGACCTGACCAACTGAACCAACCCCAGATCATAACACTGCCCCCACAGGCTTGTACTACTGGCACTAGGCATGATGGGTAATCACTGCATCTCCCCCTCATCTCACACTGATGCATCTATCACTCTGGAACAGGGTCAATCTAGACTCATCAGACCACATGACCTTTTTCCATTGAAACACAGTCCAATCTTTTTGCTTAAGCTGATGGTTGTTTCAGAAATGAGAGGCTACTCACTGAACCAGTTAAAGGGATAAAGAACCGACTGCAGGTGAGACATATTAATCACTGCAGTAATTATCCAAAGGAAGGATCTTATCTATGTGTTTAGTTAAATCCAGGAGGAGCCTTTTTTAGCCAGGCAGTATATAATACTTTGCACATATATCAGTCATAAAAGTACTTTTATGGTTGATGTATGGCCTGTGTGTGACCTGGTGAACTTTGTACTTTCCACCTAACTAAACACCTGGTTTCATCAATATATATCTAGTTTCCTGCCTAACATGGTTACCAGAAGGTGCAACAGAAGCTGTGCCTGTATCTATATCTAGGACCATATTTCAGCCCCATTTCTACCAGGTGTACATGAAGGAATAAATGCTATGGTTTGAATCTATGTTCTCAACCAAACATCAGAAACCTGCCCCCTCAGCCTGAGATTTAATAACTCTGTAAACCTTTCACTTAATGAACAAAACAAAGACAAGCTTTATTTCGTCACGACTTGTATTCTACTGCACATCTCCAAAATAGGAAGAAACTGGGAAATCTGACAGTAATCAGTGTTGAGCACTGTTGTATTTCTGAGGTTTACACTGCTTTAAGGCAGTTTTATTTCCTCTGTTAAAGTTCTTTTTTTTTTTTTTCTTTTTTTTTTTTTTGCTTAACCCTTAGATGCATGAGTGGCTGGACCGTATACTCATCCATAAATGGGTCAAAAATAATCCTTGCTCCCATGGTGTGTGCGACACCACCATGGGCCACCTTTGTGTTTGACGCTAGCAGGTGTAGGTGTAAACCATCTGGTCTGTGGTGTCTCCTCCTTTGGTCTTGCTGTAGCATGTAGGATGAATCACAGGTTCAGATGAAAAATGAATGTGAGTCATTTTTGACCCTCTCATGCAAGCTTGGGGTAGTAATAAAAAAAATTGCAATTTCATAAAACCTATAAAAGGTAAATTAGAAATTTAAATGGCATGATATGAAAACAATTTTTGGAGGAATACCTGGAATATGAAATAACTTTTTATTACAAATATTTTGCAAGAAAACAACTTCACCAGGTCATTTTTGGCTCAGTTATGCATCTAAGCGTTAAATCGAAACATTATGTATTAGGTTGTACATCTTTAACAATGTACCATAATTAATAATATTTAACATATTACATTTATTATGATATAATTTCTTTATTATATTTAACATTTTCATGTTATTACTTTTTTTTCACATTTCTATTCCATTTCATTTAACATGTTTCATTTTCCTAAACAACAGCACAATTCAATGTTTGAATTTTGCTAATATTTTCTTGTTTGCTCGTCAGAAGTGCAGTGTGACTGGTGCTTTGTGTAGCAACATGTATAATTTTCCAAACAAAATTGCCAGATTTTGCCATTTCTAGGTGTGGCCAAGTCTGTTCATTATTTGTGTCTTCTTCATTAGAGTCTGTCCTGAGACAGTCGATGTACTTTTACACAGTTTTGCAGTTGTTTATTCTCTCGAGTCTTCACTCATCAACTTTTGTCCAAGGTAACTCTTCTTTCTTCAGTTCTTTCTCTTCATTTCCCACATTTGCCACTCACTTGCTCCACTTTTCTGTGGTCTATCGTCACTTCCTACATTTTCCCTCTTGTTCCCCATCATCCACCCACCCATGTTCCTTTTTCTCTCTCCCTTCTCAGCTGGTGGCCCAGCCAGGAGGCAGAGCAGACATTTGAGGAGCATAATCTGCTCTTTCTCCCATTCCTATTTCCATTTCAATCCTCCGTTCACAGCTGGAACCAAGGCACTCTGCATGCAGATGAGCAGAGTTGACTTTTTCCAGAATGAACATTCAGACAAGAGATGGGCAGGAGAGAGGGAGGTAAAGAGGGGCACTGGAGGTTGAAAAAAAATGAAATATTATGTGAAGAAGCAAAGCAACAGTTGCCAGCAGAAGGAAATCATTCAAATCAATGGCATTGTCATTCAAGCTTAAACAAGAGCACGACAGAAGATGTAACATTTTGTGGGTCACAGCATCATCTAAACAAGAACCAAAACAGGACAAAATGACAAGAAAGTATAGTCCATCTGTCAAACAGTGTACCACAACTCACAAAAGCACAAAGCCAGGCGACAAAACTGAAACCATGTGTGTTTTCATTAGAAAAAAGAAAAAAATGGAAAAAACAAAGAAATGCCACTTGCTGGTGAATCACACTACTCACACTTTTTCTTGAGTGTGACTTTAAGTGAGTTGGAAATCTCCTGTTGTTTGTGTGGACATATAATACATGAAGTTAATAAGTAAAATAGCATTAGTATTTTAATATTTACCAGTATTTTATTAAATAAGAAGCATACGATAAATTAGAAAAAATGTAGCACTATGTTGTCAATAAACCATCAAAAGTTACTTGGGTGTTTTCCAGTGTAAATGCAGTGTAGATAGTGTGGGATGTGTATGGGTGTGTATGTGCTAAGACACCGCAGGGTCTATAGGAGTAAAAGTGGAGTGAGGACATTTAACACCAGCTTGAATGTCCTTGGCAACCAGTTCGACTACCACTGCAAAGAAGCTGTTTCTGAGTGTGACACGGTGTGTGCTGATCCTCTCTGGCCCGTTCCTTCACCTGAACAGAGTGTGTCCTCAGCGTCCACCGAAGGGAGACCAAAGCTTTGCAATTTAAACAACCTGTTGCAGAACATTCTTTTTTTTTGGTTTCTAAATCGAACCATAATCCCCTGGGGACAGGATTCTCAGTTTTGGCTTGAGTGTGAGTGAGGTCTGTGCAGACACCAGTCAGGAGATCACCACAGTCTCTGCACATTCTAAAGGGACTGTTCACTAAATTAGCGTGGCCTCTTGAACCAGCTCCATTAAGATTTCCTCTAACATTAAAGCAACAAACCAGACTTCTTCAGCCTTCAAACTATATTTTCAAGGTCCTTTCAGTAGTAAAACAGCTCACAACTTTCATCATGTCTTGCCTGCACTGGCACTATGCATCTTTTGGGTCGGGACCCCCACACAAAAAGAACTACAAAATTTTACTGCTTTAGGGTATACGTCACTGATACGTCACATAATTGATGGGCACACATGCATGCTAGGGCTGAAAGATATATCGTTATCGTATCGATATCTAGATGTGAACATTCAAGACATTTATATCGAAAAAGCAACGATATAAACAATATAGACTTCCTCCGTGCTCGCCCTGCATGTACAGCTCTGGAAGTCACAACAAATTTCATTTATTCGTACTTTATGTTAATGTTGATGACTGGCAGTGAGTTCTTATAAATAAAACTACACTTTCCACAATCTTTTGTATAATGATGTTTGTATTTTTCTGAAAAATGCTTGGATTTCACCGAACCCATAGTCATATCGTATCGTTTCGATATTGAGATATCTGGCATGAATATTGAGATATGACATTTTGTCCATATCGTTCAGCCCTAATGTATGCACTGACCGACAGTAAGGAGTTTGGCGTCCCAGCTTTTGAGCTTTTATGTTCGTTTTTAAGGAATAAAGGAAACAAGCTCCAGGGGAACGTTCTCTTCCAAAAGAATTTTTAGGACTGTTGTGTCACTGAGACATGGCTCACTGAACAGGACCACAACTCCATTGATGGCTTCGGGACCCCCTTCCGACTGAACTGCAACACTGAAGTAATGGGTAAAACACAGGAAGGTGGGGTATGTCTGTATAGTAATGAACGATACAAGGTTCTGTTATTATCGGAGAACACAGTCTGTACACCACACATTGAAGTTTTGTTTGTGTCGTGTCGTATTTTACCTGCCCTAGGAGTTTCCTCCGGGGCTGGTTCCTGGGGGGAAGCAAACCCCCCTAGAACTGGACAAAACAAATAAATATTCTGCCCCCTCAAATTAAAGTTTGCAAAGTTTCAGGAGGTAGGGAAAAGGTAAATGAGCTTCACAACAGTGGGAGACTTAGAGGCAGTAGTAAGGAATCTTAAGTTTCACTTTCTCCTGCAGTGTATTTGATGTTGTACAGAGACTGCAGACTATCTCACCAGAGGCTCCGAACTTTATTTTTGGTGATTTTAATCATGTCTTACTGAGGAAGAACTTATCAAATTTCTATCAGTATTTCTCCTGTCTTGCCTCAGGAAGTTTGCCAGCATCAATGGCTTGTCAACAAACGTGCGAGTATTACCAAGATAGAGATTTTACGATTGTTCTTACAGACAATACCGTTTCTTTACTTTACGGGGATCCCGCAAGCAAAAGTTCTTTAGTGTTGCTTTAATGTCATTTAATGCATCCACCAGTTTTAAGTGGAACCAAACAAGGATGCACCATCATCTGAGGACGTTTCACTATGCACAGCAGACCAGTGGGTCGGCTGTGTCTCATTGGGTCATCCACAAGTTGGAAGGTGGCTGTTTTTGTCTCCTGTCCAAATGTTGAAGTGTCATTGGTCAAGATACTGAGCCCTAAGTTGCTCCCAGAGGCTGGACCACTTTGCTCTGTATTATTAAAATATGGCAACCTACGACCCTAAACTAGCTTAATTTTTATATTTGTTCTCACATTTTAGTGAAATAAGCCTTGGTCAGTTATTTAGCATTCAGCTTCCTCTTGACCAAATCACAACAAAACACTTTCGTTGGGTTTTTGTCTTTTTAGCCTGTAGAGCATGACATGGCCACTGATCATCATCACAGTTCACTCTATATGTGAAATATGAATCTAAAGTGTTTGGTTCCACACTTCCAGGTTCTGAAGCAATTCATTTTTGTCAAAATGCTAAGGATTTTAAATGGGATTCATAAACCAGGTTGGCACCCCATCCATGTTGGTCTGTGTTTCCTTGGAGGGATTCACCATCTCAAGAGTCCTGAGAAATTGTTTTGAGGTTGCTTTCGAAGACAATTTTTGGACTTTTTAGTTTGATCCAAATTTTCGGGTGTGAAACCGTAATGAACCGTGGACTGGAGTAAACAACTAATCATTGGCCCAAACAAAAAGAGGTGGTCTGAGTCTGGATAACAGCAAAAATATCAGGTAAAAAAAAAAAAAAAAAAGAAACTCCAAAATAAAACACTTTCAACAAGACCTTCAAGGATCTTTAAACATCAAAATGCCCTGAGGTATACCCCGATGTTAACTTTCCAAACAGATAGCAAATATGTACACTTTATCTGGGGCAGTGATGATCTACCTCTGGAGTTTGCAATGTAAAAGATTAAAAAAAGATTAAATCATACACAATAAGCAAAAAGAATGCCAAACCAACTTGCATGCCCCTGACTCACTGTACAGTCAATAACTCATATTCACTTTCATGCTCTTCCCACATCTCCGCTTTATGATTCATAGTGGACATAGACGGTCTGTTCATCTCTGCCTACAGTCAAATGCTGTCACCGAACTTTCATACCCTGACCACGATGACAAATAACCATGAGGTCATCACTGTGCGCGTGACTTAAGAATCAGGCCTGTGTTGATGACATCAGAGTCCTGCCGGACTGAGTCAAAGCACTAACCGGTGAATATGGGGGATTGTTTTGGTCTGACGGCACAGAGAAGCTTTTGGACGGTCATATGATCTACCAGCAGCATCCATTATAAGGGCTGCAGATACACAGACTGAGTAACATACACACTAATTGATGTTTTTGTTGTGGGACAGGGCCCCTAATGCACTCTGTTCAAGTACTGAGCCGCCAGGCACTCCAGTTTCAGTTGAATTACATTTATGACAAAACCATCTGCTGCCAATTGATTACAACAACATGTATTGATTTTAATGAGCGTGCTCAGCAGGAGAAGTCATTTACTCATAAGGAGGCAATGAGGTATGACAGAGTATGGTGACCCCATAATGTGCCTGTTTAATTTTTAATGCCTTTGTCCTTGTCCACTCCTTAAATTACATCATGTTTTTCAGAATGTCTTTTTTTCCACATTTTTATTTTTTCCATCAATATGTGTAATTTCAGTGTTTGTCGAGTAGGAATACTTTTCATATATACTGTACATCTATTCCTGCTTATGTGTATATCAATGACAGTGTTTTGACCATTTGTGTTATTTTCAGAAATGGTATTCATTTTAATGGTAAGGTTTAGACACTGACAGTGTTTAAGTTTTATGAAAAGATACCAGGGTTTGATTTCAGAAATGTTTGTTTGTTTGTTTGTTTCGAATATGACATTAAAACCAAAGAACAAAAAGATTTATATATATAAAAAAAAAGGAAAACATTCGAAAAAGGAGCAGGATGAAGTTTAATTTATAATCTCTCACCCCCTTACCACATCCTCTTACCAAGGTTATAATAGTTTTGGATTTTTCATTACAATTTTGTTTTATTTAGTTTAGACTTTTTTCTCTAATTCAGTTAGTTTTAATTACTTTTTAGAGCAGGTTTGCTAGTTTTATTAGTTTTTGTTATTTTCTAAATGCTTAGTTTTAGTTTAGTTTTAATTTCTTTTTATCTTTTATCTTCTTCACTGTCGAATTCAAATAAATCCCAGATAGGACTCTGCTGCTTTCTCCCAACTTTAGTCTCCATGTTTCATGGTAGAGTGGGGACCAGAAGATGCCTAAATGACAAGTGACGAGAAGTGACGGACCATTAAATATCATATGGTGCCAGCAGCTAAAATTGCTTGAGGGAAATAAATTGATTTCATATCAATCAGACATTGATGAGGTCGAGAACTAAGGGAATTTTATCCTGAATTTCTATACGTTTTAGTTAGTTTTGTAAACACACAATACAGTTTCAGTTAGTTGTCGTTTTTTTCTTTTAATTGTAGTTTTTATTTATTTCAGTTAACGAAAATGTTTTTGCAATTTTAGTTTTCGTCATTTCGTTACTTTTCGTTGACGATAATAACCTTGCCTCCTACCTATCCTAAATTCTTATGTCAGATCCCATGAGTAACTCAAAAATCCTACACATATCTGACTAAATTCAGACAAAGCACACAACACAAAAATGTAATACATATCAAAAATAGACTACTTCACAACAGCGTTTCACATCAAAATAAACTCTGCCCTTTTCTTAGCAGTAATAATGCCCATATCAAAACAAAAATAAACTCTGTCCATGTAAAATAAATCTCTGCAAGTATCTGATTTAAAAAAAAAAAAAAAAAAGTCAATATATTTAGTAACATTTGAACCAAGCCATGATGTTTTCTTGACACTGACCAGTTTGGTTTTATTGCCTCAGCATAAAACCTGCAGTAGTTGAGATGAACCAGCCAATATCCCATAGAAAGTAATGGATTTAGCATAGCAACTTCCAGCTTCCTCCCCAGCTAAATCCTGCCCACTGCGGAGAGTCTGAAAGGTTGATTTAGACCTTATATTGTTGATTCATGTGTCAGGAAATGTTAATATGATATTTCAGGCTCATACTGATATTAAAACACATCTGTAGTTTTACAGGAGCAGCATTTTTCCTAGTGACTGACCTGAGAAATCCATGTGATTGGATTTCTTTTCCCTGACCACTCCCCCACACGTGGCTGCCTCCTCTTGCCCCACTCTGTGGTTTGATAAACTGCCTTGCTTCACATCTATTTCCCATTGGCAGTCGACTACAGACTTGCATTAAATCTTGTTATGCCAAGTGGTCTGCACGGCTCAGCAGGCCGAACTAGACAAACTGCTCAGCCGGGCAGAGGGGTCCTCTGGCTGCAGGTGCTCATTGCTTGTATTGACAGAATTCGCCTCTTTCTTTTCTTCCCTGCACTGTGTCGATGAACTGCAGTCTTAAACTTTTCTTGCCTCTTTTACTTTTGATCTTGCCTGTACCCACACTTCCAAGTCTTTGTTTCACCTTCAAACATCTTAACAACCTGTACTTTCTCTCTTTCTTTTATGTTCTTTCCTGTCTTTTTGGACTGATTGACTCTCCACACCTCTGACAACCACCTACTGTTATCTGTCTTCCTCAACCCCCTTATTTTTTACCCTCCAACCCCCAACCCTAGCTTGTTTTTTTCCCTCCCTCTATCTTAATGCCCTCCTGCAGAGTCACAGAAAACTGTACTGAATGCAACACTGAGCTGTGGTGTGTGAGCGTGTGTCATGGTTCCTCAACCCCCGTCATCGTCATTGTGGCTGTAATGGCATAATTACCCCCCATTATGGGTAAAGGGGGGCAGTGGTAGTGTAGAGATGTAGGCAGTGGTCTATAGGGGACATGATCAGTGTGATGGGATCTGATGTAATGAGTGAAAGTCTTGTATGTTGTCATGAGTTTGAGAAAAAAAAAAAAAAGTAAAAAACCTTCTGGGACTGTGCATCTTTGGAGACCACCTGCCCTTGGACCCTGGAGTGTGTGTGGGTGGGTGGGGGGTGACACATCAGTTAGAGTGTAATGGTTCAGGCTTCATTGGACACACACAGATGGGTCCCACACCGAGGCTACATCAGACACACATCAACAAAAACACATCAAGGATGTGCTTTGATATGTAAGAATTCTGCGTCATTATATTTAAACCACTATTTATTCAACATTGAATCAGTAGCTTTAATTCCTGTCTGTAATTATATAATTGATAAATAATAGGACATCACTTCAAACCCTAAAGATGCACCTCTGTCCCTCATCATGGGATCTGCACACTGAAATTCATTATTCTATATCGCTTGTGCCCTGTTAAATGTTTTCCTCTAATGACAACCAGTCTACTACTAACAGAAGACAGAATGTATGATCATCATCTTAGTTAATGAATAACATTGTTGACTATCATCTGTGGGCATTGTCTTCCACAGGATAAGTAGTGGGTTTTCATTCTAAAATCATATGGATTTAGACTCTGTTTTTGATGACGACATGACTGTATGTGAACTGCACTGCATACGATAGACAAAGCTACACTTTTATTATTCGGTGTGTGTGCACAGACAGACTTTACAATCCTAAAGATAAGATAGTATGCATGAGTTCACTCGATTATCAGTAAAACCAATTCTACTCTTCAGAGTATTGGAAATGGGACTTGTTTCTGTCATCCGTATGCAAATCTCTACTCTTGTTCATTTACTTACATTCTATCAAATGTTGCCAACATTGTTCAAATTCAGAGAAATTTGTCATTTTATAAAACCACCTGCTCCTTTTGGTTCCAAGTAAATGGAATTGAATGAAACATTTTGTGAAAATATTTCGCTTCATATGGCTAAAAGGTTATGGTTAACTCTTTTTTTTTTATCCCTATAGGGAAATTCAGTCTCTGCGTTTTACACATTCTAATACTCACTTAGCATTAGCAATTAGATTTAGCAGATTAGACACAGTGAGCTGCCATTGACAACACTTGGGGACCAGCTCCAGATTTTCATCAGTACTGTGGTCAAGGGCACTGACAGGAGAATTTACCTAGGGTTTGTGTTTAATTGCCAGGGGAAACTGAAAGAAATCCCTGCACCCTGAAGAGAATAACTGGTCCAGCAGGTCCGAACTGAACCTGAAACCTAGTTGTGAGATGGGAGCGCTACCCACCACACCACCCAAGTATTCCCAAGTAATGTGAATAAAATTTGTCTCATCTTTAAGCATAATTTCTGAGTCAATAGATAGATTTTTTTTTCTTTTTTTAAATCAATACTGCTTATTAAAAACAATTGCCATGATTCTACACTACTTTTTGACTTCCTTTTTCATTATGTCTTTTATTACCCCGCCCCCCCCCCCCCGAAAGGGAGGCAAGGGGTATTATTTTTCATCTGGTTTGTTTGTTTGTTTGTTTGTTTGTTTGTTTGTTTGTTTGTTTCTTTCTTTCTTTCTTTCTTTCTTTCTGTCTTTCTTCCTTTCTTTGTTAACACTCTAGCAGCAAAATTATCAGTTGAGTTCATACCAAATTGGGTTTATAGATTACCAGTGACCCAGAATAGATCTGGTTCCATTTTAAGAACAGTAGGTCAAGTTCAAAATTTTTAATGAATTTTTAATATCTTTTTTCCCCCATTTACTAATAATAAGGAAAATTTCACATGTTGTAGCAGCAAAACTATTGGTTGAATTCATACCAAATTGGGTGTATAGATTGCCAGTGATCCAGAATAAATGTGGTTATATTTTGGGAAAAGTAGGTCAAAGCTCAAATTTTTAATGACTTTTTTAAATCTTTTTTTTTTCCCCCATTTACTTATAATGGGCAAAATTTCAAATGTCTATAAAAACATCAATTTTGTCTCAATTTACTTCAAACTTGACACATATATAGAGGCAGGTGATATGCTGACATCCATCACCACACGTATAGACATGATGACATCAGCTAAATCGATGCTAAAATAAGCTACAGTACATGCAAAGGGCGGGGTTTGCTGTGTCTGGCACCGCTTGCTTGTTTCTTTGATTGTTAACACTTTAGTGGCAAAACTATTGGTTGAATTCATACCTGATTAGGTTTATAAATTGCCAATGATCCAGAATAGATCTCATTACATTTTGGGAAAAGTAGGTCAAAGTTAAAATTTAATATGATTTTTTAAATTCTTCCCGTTTACTTATAATGGACGAAATATGTGCGAGGGGCGGGGTTTGTTGTGCCTGACACCACTTGTTATTGTTTCGAATGACAAAGCCCTGATGTCAGAAATTACCTACTGTGTGTTTAAAGCATAAACGTCTATAGTATAAGAGCAATTTGGCTGTTCACTTTAGATAACATTAGACTAAATTCAACATTTTCGTTCCATAAGTACTTGACAATGAACTCAGTTTGGCATCCAGTTTCAAGTGCAACAGGGACCAAGAAAACAATACTGTAATAAAAGAGTGCTATCAGTAAATGTAGATGTAATGCATATAAATAGGGAAGAAATGTGTATAAATATGTATATGAATGGATATGAATAAATGTACATATATAAATAGTGCAAGGTGATGGATATTGACTGTTGTTTGACCCCCACTTACAAGCTACCAAATATTCAATTGTAAAATAAAAAACATAACTTGTTTTCTTTAAAATAATCAGAATTTTGTCAGGATTTTTTTTTTTAAATGCTCTTTATTATAAATGTATTTTTCTGTTAATTAATTCAATTACATGCAAACATCATCACATTGACAAAAAAAGGTAATGATTTTATAATTCACATATTATTTTACAAGTGCAGTATGTTAAGCAGTTATACCAGCATTTGTGTGTTTTAGAGAATACAATGTACACAATAAAAGGGTTCTTACAGTTCAGAGTAACATTGCTTTGGGTCACACCAGAAACGTAACAGGATAGCGTAAACATGCAAATAACAATGTTCCCCGTACAAATGCACTATTCGAGGTTTGACAGAGGCGGTAGTACTTAGTGTAACCCTGGGGCAGACACCGGGAATGTGCAACTGCCTGCAATTCATTCAGTGGCGAAGAATGATTAATATTCTATAAAATAGTTTATATTCACATTCAAAGCCGGAGGGGGTTTGCGCAGAGACGACACCAGCACTGAGTTGGCGTAGGCATGTTGAAGTCCGCACAGCCCAGCAGGCAAATGTGTGTTTGTAAGCAACAGAAAGCTTTGACTTTGAAGGCAAAGAGCGGATTACTAATTAATTTTCCTCTGAAAGCTACATTTACATGCATTTAAAAGACGACTGAAGAAAAGCCAACTTTAGTTCAAGACTATAAAACAGTAAGCTCCATAAAATGATTTTTGGTGGTTTTAGCTTTTGCTCTTGACAGTCTGCTATTCTCATCAAAAAGATAAACGTCCACTTGTAA
This sequence comes from Sphaeramia orbicularis, assembly GCF_902148855.1. Classification (NCBI taxonomy): domain Eukaryota; kingdom Metazoa; phylum Chordata; class Actinopteri; order Kurtiformes; family Apogonidae; genus Sphaeramia; species Sphaeramia orbicularis. The sequence goes on along the minus strand of NC_043972.1, from coordinate 38,517,006 downwards.
TGTTATCTAGAACAGTGATAGTACAATAAACAATATGAGTTAGTAAAATAGTATAATAGGTAATAAGAAACTCTGGTTTAATGTCTACACCTGATATGGTGCATGAAATGGAATAATAAAACTGGGGATTAAAATTTAATTTAAAATAATCACCCATTCAAGTTAAAAGATGTGCCGGCTGTTGTCTGCTTCTTAATAATAATGGTTATTACAGATATTCATCAGTGATCTCATTTAAACGCTCCCTTATTTTAAATGAATAACCAAGGGTAAGGACAAATCCTCCCCTGATGGTGAAATGACGGGGAGGAGAACTGCTTTAAAAAATCTATTCATTTTTTACGGCTTAAAAACCTGAAGAATACCAATTTGAACACTAGGTTAGCCAGAAGTGATTAAAGTAGATTATGGCCATTTTTCTCTTGGGCTTAATGCTACTAATAGGACTAAATGAATTTTAATGAAACAAACAGAATTATAAAGCACATCATTTGCATGCTGCCAAATATTATACTTAACTAGGCTGGAGAATGTCTAAGTGACATTGTATTAGATGCTGATTTAAAGGGGATTGCACAGTCTTCAGAGTTCTAGTGCTGGGCTTACAGTTGTGGATCTGAAACGTCCCCTTATCCTCGTATAATTAGTATTGGTTCATTATTCTCTGTCCATCGAAGTGCTTTAGGATTTACAGTAATTCTACAGTTGGACTTGTTTAAACTTAAATTAAAAACCCTTTAACTACGGAAATCTCTCTCTCTCTCTCTCTCTGCTGCATTTTGCACTTTACAGCAAAAAAAATTACTGTAAATCCTGAACTGTTTGCACTATCCAAAAAATTCAAACAGAATCTGAAAGCAGATCCTGAGCTTTCTAACACTATATAACACTTTATGGTAACAGTGTTGGACTTTATTACAAGTTTCAGAGACTTCCACACAGGCTAAAAAACGCCTGGAAATAACAAAAAATACAAAGCCATAATATGAATACTGAATGTTCAAGACCAAAAAGCATGTTTGAGGAGATGTAAAATAGTTGAGAGTTTATTTCTGCAATCTCAAAAAGTTTCATTATGGACATTTACAGTTGTTTCTGTTAGTAAATATGCTAAAAACTTCAAGTGTATTTTTTCTTTTTTTTAGTGAAACACACTGTTTTAAGCATTTATTACGTATAATAATGATAATTAATGGCCCGATATTGAAAGTTAAGACATTTTCTGACACTTTTATTGCAAAGAAAGCATGAAGACACCTAAGTGGCCTTTTAGATTGGCAGTCTTAAAGGGATCATATTTTGCTAAATCCGCTTTTATTAGTTTTTGGTACATTTATATGTGTATTTGCGGACCCTAATTTGAGGCGCGATTAAGGGGGGGTAAACATGACAAATTCATGGGGCCCAGCATTTGTGGGGGGCCCATAGAGCAGTGGAGGGGGTCCAGTGGATACAGGTTAGAAGTTGTCAAAATTTTGTGTAAGGTCCGCTGTATAACAGAGGCATAGAAGTTGGGAGTTGGACGTTGAAAGCATGTTAAGTTTCAGTTTCGTTTCACAATAGCGTAAGTGATGTTATGTACGGACTGCACCCCCCACCCCCCAACCCCCCCAAATTTATGAAGGGTCCACAAAGTTTATGCTTTGATGGGGCCCACAGTTGGTAGCAGCGCCCCTGACCCTAATAGTTCCAAAAGTTTGAATTTGAATCCTCCAGGTGCTGCAAAACTATCTTTATATTAATTCTGGCAAAAACTGGGTGGATTTCTACAACCCATTTCAATTCCTGCTTCATTTGTTACGTCTATAACTAGTTGCGTCACGACATTTGCACACATAAGGTCAAGATTTCTGACGAACATTTCTCAGAGTAGGACATAACGCCACATGTTTGTCAGCAGCAGCGATTGTAGTCTATACTGAAAATATGTCCAAACTTTGAGCCGATTACCTAAAATGTTCAGTTGTTGGTTGAACGGGACAGAGCAGCACAGCCAACAACCTGGAGGGGGCGGGGCCTGAAGTGGCTCATGTGCATTTAAAGGGCCAGTGCTCAAAACGACCTTTCTGGTGTCATTAGTCAGAAATAGGGTTGAAGATGGACGCGTGGAGTTGAATTAATAAAGAATTCAGACCCAAGCATAGCATTTACAGTTTATGTAGACCACAGAGAAATGTTTGAAAATGCATAATTCTGTTTTTTTTTTTTTTTTAAAAAGCAAAATATCACTCCTTTAATGTGAATGTATGGTTAAATAGTTTATAAGGTTCATGTGGAATACCCCAGAGGTCAGCACTGGTATCCCTGGTATTTCAGATCCTGCCCTTTCCCTTTCTGTTTTCTCTACATGTTGCAGTAATAAGTCTTTCCATGTATCAGCGTGTTTCTGCAGTGGGTTATTTTTGCATGTCTGGAGCTAACAACAAGCTGATTTGGTGCATCGCCAGGTTTATGTAGACCACAGGGAAACATTTTAAAATGCATAATTCCGTTTAAAAAAAAAAAAAAAAGCAAAATATCACTCCTTTAAAAGGATTAAATAGATTTCTAGAAAATCTATACAGTATATTTAAACCAGTGAAAACTTAAGAGCATGAATGGCATGTGTTGTTTGCTGTCTATGACTTGGTTCTTGTAAACCATAGCTGACCACACTTGACCTTTCTGATGCAGTGACTTGCTCTGGCCGTGGAAGTGGGTGTGTGTGACTCCCGTATTGTTCAGCACCATTTCCTGTGGTTTTTTGGTTTTTCCCTCCCTATAGTGACAGATTTCTCCCCCACAGAGCACATTGTATCACGCCTGGCATCCACTCAGCCACAATCCCCATGATAGACAAGACACAGGCTTACATATTGGTCCCACTAAAACTGTCCAAACAAAGAGTTGCAAGCTACAACTTTGGTCTGGTTACAACTAAAATATCAAATACCGTCTGTCTGGAGGATACAGATCAGTGTGCCAATGACTGTTATTGTGCCCACAGAGTGATACACCATCTGAAAGGCAGGTGAATTCCCAGAGTCTAAGTGGTGCTATGATGAATCATGATGAGAATTTCAGTGTCATACTTGTTGTTATTGATCCACAAAATCAACCATAAGTGATCCCAGTTCCGTACGATAGCGTTGGATTGCACAGAACGGCTTCATCAGCGCACAAATACTGCACTGTGACTCATGATCGCCTCTATATCAATGCCTGGAAAACAGCTGTGTGATCATCTGTAGCCAAGCCAAGACGAAAGAGGCCAAGAGAGCGAAGACGGAATGAGCGCTGGAAGGGAGCGGGAAGAGAGGGGGGGAAACAAAGATATATGGAGAGATTAGAGTGGACAGAGATGGAGGGCATCCAGAAAGAGAGAGTGGAAGAGTGAAACAAAGGGATAGATCAAAGAAACGCAGGCCGAAGTGAAGAATGGAGGCTTAGCACATCTTTCATTCATTCTTCCCTGCAATGCAGAGACAAGACATGAGAATTCATACCAGATAACAGCTACCTTCACTTTCTATCTCTCCCCCTCTTTTTCTCTTTGCCCATACTTTACTGTTATTCCTCGGGGCTATGCGCTACCCATCCCCTGACTTTGGAATTAAAGTTCTCCCCTCCTCCATCACTTCTAATCTATGCTCTTCATTATTCTTTCATTACACAGCTCTGTTCCCCTTTGTAGTGCCTCCATGTCTCTGCTTCTCTTTATCCCCTCGCTTTAGGCTGACATGTCAAATATTCTCCTTGTCAGGTAGCCTAATTTTTGACACAGAGAGGAGACTGTAAAGCACATAAAACAAGGGACTTTAAAATGAGTTGTGTGATTATATTTTGCTATGTATGACAAATTGCTTGTACAGACCTCCGAGGGGGGTGTCACCTAACCAAATGATTATGTTTTATATTGAAGAATAAAAAAAATGCTGACAGGTCGCAAAACAAGCAGGTGTACTCAAATCTTTTATGCTACTTTAGCAGTCTTGGAGCTTTTTAATTAGTAAATAGAGTGGTTTATTGGTGAAATTTGTCCTATTATGAGTGTTGGACAGTAACTGTATTTAAAACACAAAATACAAGTAACTGCATTTGGTTATAGTTGCAATATATTGTCAATTAGGCTTTAGAGATAATGTTCAAAATCTAACATACTTCAAAATAAATGACAAAAATGTGTTCAAGATATATGGTAAATTGTTATTACATATATACATAGGTTTATGTATATTTATGTCATAGACTTAAGGCGAAGATACACCAACCCGACTGCAGATCGTCACCAGAAAAGGTAGCCCGACTGATCAGTCGGTCCTGTCTCCCCAACGCAGTCGAAAAAGTGTGAAGAACACACCAAATCAACTACCTACTTGACCATACATTCTGCGCTTGCATGAGATGTAAAACCGGAAATGATAGAACATCTCTGTAGCCCAAAACACAGAGCTCGCTGTCGTCAGTCATTGTTGTCAGCAGAGAGTGTTGAGTAGTCAAGAAGGGTTGTGGTTGTTGTTGTACTTGTTGGACAGATGACTAGTAATAAGAAGATACTGGGGTTGTCTGCTCCTTCTCTTCTTCTTGTGGGAGAAGAAAGATGTCGCAGGTGAAAACTAAGGAGAAATCGCACTATGCTAACAATGCTAACAGTATTCACTGCATGGAATGAATGAAGTCCACAGACAACACTGACTGGCACTCATTCAGATACAATATGAGCAGTGAATGGTCTAATATAGAAGACAATAATAGTGTGAAGTACCTTGGCATAGCTGTATTCACATGGAAGCTTCTGGTTCACTGATTCACTAGTGAAGGGCTATCCCTCCACCAATCAGACTGGTCCGACTGAACGACAGGTAGTGGCCGATTACACATGTTGAATTAGATGAAAAGACTGGCGACGGCATTAACGACGACCGATTGCAGAGAACGCACCAAACAGACTCATGTCTCCGACCTCACCAGACTGACCAACAACAGCCGACCACCAAAAATCAGGTAGGTGTGTCTTCACCTTTATAAAGCTTACATTACAGTGAATCTGGAAAGTGAATCATTTGTCCTGTTTATTCAATAAATGTCATATTTTGACCCAATAATGTGTCCTGAAAATTAGAACCAACTAATGCTGTCGACTATTAACTATTAATATTCCAAACCGGTAATACAGAACACACTGCTATGCTTCCACAGACTGTATCACTCATTAAATATATTGCTTATACACATCTGTATCATGATGTTAACACATTTTGTCCTTTAACCAAAAACTATCTGATTATTTTGTCAATTAAAATAATGCTGCCACGTGTTGCATCAGCTGATAGTTTACAATATTGCTCTGTTAGCTTAACTTTGTTTTTAAACAGAAAAACAGTCACAGTAAAACCACAAATCACCTTGACCTAACAAGGTCAGAACTGTTACAATTTGGTCAGAACAATGGCTCAACAACCACATAATGAGCATAATAACATCACAAAATAATTTTATAGCCTCATTTATTTACTTTTTTATTGGTTTATTTAACCGGAACATTGTATGTAATTCACATAGCTGTAAATGCACCAGCCTAATGGCTATTTTCATCTGCATTCCCAGTTTATAAACTTCAAATCAAACCGATTTTAATAACCGCTGCAATTTTAAATGGCATAACTAATTTCCCATAAGCCTCTGGTTGAAAATAAAGCAGAAGTAGTAAATGAATCATAGTACACAGCTAATACCTGTCCACACATAACACAGAGAATGAGCCGCAACATGGCAGTCAAGCTGTGTGTTTGATTGTACGGTAAATTTATAGAAGCTTTACTATTTTTCTTTCCCACCGATCTCATGCTGTGTGAAAACAAAGACGGTAAAATGCATTTTCCACTGCATTTATATTTGGTCAGAAGGTGTCAAAACCCTGAAAACACTGTGAAGTAAAAATGTTGCCCTGCTGAGAAATAAATATGCATCATTAGTGTTCATATTTTTACTATTTTCACTCTAACATATGGATAATAAAAACAAAAATCAATAGAAAGTTGGGTCTCCATCCCTTTTGCCAGATAAAATATCACACTCCTTTTGTGAACATTCTGTACTTCTAAAAATGTTAATGTATATTCAGAAACTCCACTGAATCCACAGCTGTATTGTGTGAATGCCACACTGAGTCACACTTTGACATGCAATAATAATGTATGATCGTGCCAAACTAATTTTACTTGCTTTGAGTAATCTAGTAAAATATGCTGCAAATTACAAGTATTGTTTAAACTATAATGACATTTTAAAATAACCTTCCCAACACTGCCTGTTATGTGTATTATTGTGTGTAACATGTACCATAGAATCAAAATGTATAACTTTTGTTTACACAAAGTGAGTGAATAGTTGAACACATTATTTTTACTCTAAGTACAGGGAACAGGTTGTAAAATAATAGCATTTGTACAGTGCTTTACAGTCGGTGGATTAGGCTAAAGTCGTTCAAACACAGTCTGTCTGGAGAAAAATGAGCACCTTGTCATTTTAAAACTACACTTGTCTGACATGGCTTTTACAAAATGGGCCTGGAGTTATCTCTGTACGATTTCAGGGCCACCTTTGCTCGACTCGTGTTCACCTGGGCTGAACTCGGAGATGAATATCAGCTATTTGTCACTGCGAATGACTTCAGTTTGCCGTCAGCTTGAAGCATCGGAAATATCCAAAAGGACTCATATTTCATTCTCACACCATATTCTGTCTTTACACCTTTACCTCTTTTCGTTCTTTTGTGATAAACCCCCCCCCTTTTTTTTTCACTTTTTTGCCTTGTATCGCCTCAACCTTCTCCAGTCTTTCAACCTCTTCTCTTCTCTTCTCTTCTCTTCTCTTCTCTTCTCTTCTCTTCTCTTCTCTTCTCTTCTCTTCTCTTCTCTTCTCTTCTCTTCTCCTCTCCTCTCCTCTCCTCTCCTCTCCTCTCCTCTCCTCTCCTCTCCTCTCCTCTCCAGCTCCATTAGGTAATGAGCCCATACAGTAAATCACACCCCCACCTACTGTACATATGAGTAAAGAGCCTTATGTAAGAATGCCCAGTGCTCAGCTGAATCAGTCTTTAGCCCATGCTATGCGGCAGGCTATAGGTCTTATGTAAGGTAATGCGAGAAGTATACTGAGCTAAGTCCTTCACTGCAGTACAGAAGACTTCTTTGCCCATGTCATGTCTTCAAGCATGGGGAGATGATTATGACTGGGTCGATAACAGGGATGAGTGAGTATATTGATGTTAGATACTCAGTGGGAAGGCAAACCCCCATTACAACCTCCTGCCATAGCATGGAACAAATCAAGAGATCCAATGACTGTGATTGCGTGGAACAGAAGTAGTAAACTAAATGGAGTACCCTATATATACTGTAAACCCCTGTCAGTGCAGCTGTTATGTATGTGGTGCAGTGGAGCAAGTTGTAAGTACCATTTTTCCTCCACGAACGGGGTTGAGAAAATATTAACAAGCTGTTTTTGGACCAACTATGACTGGAATGTGTGTCTTTGAAAGCAAGTGCTCTGTAAGGGACTATTATTACCTGCAGGGTGTGCCGATCATTTAGAGCCGCTCCAGTCAGGCGGTCTCTAAAAGCAAGAAACTCCATAAAGATGGATGTTCATATTGTGCCGTTCGAAGGATAATGGTAACATTAAGCCATGTTATAGTGGACTGACATCTGTTGATGCTTTCCAACTCCTAGCTTATGGGCTTTGGCTTAAATCAACTTCATGGGTCAAACTATAGCCACCCCAAGCACTCAGACCAACATTAGAGTCTTGACAATAAGCCACTTAGTTTTTAATGATAACTACATATCGAAACCATAAATACTCAAATAGCCTGTGCCATACCCAGTAAATACCCCAACAGATTTTGAAAGGATTACATGTCTAGGAATGAATGGTATGTCTGTCAGTGACAGACAGCTTAGCCCACTCCCACAGAATAGCCCATGGTTGTACTTCGAAAATGAAAATCATTGTGTGAGACATGGGGGTAAGGACGTTGTAAAGTTTCAAGCCTAACAGGAAATTTGTTCAGGGGATGACAAAAACCTGGAGAATTGATATTAATTTTGTGAGTATATGGGTTTTGGGAGGGATTGAGCGTGCGGCATGATGAATGATTTAGCAGCCGTCAGTCTAGCTGGAGTTAATTGTTTTCATTTCCTATGTCTACAATCATAATGTTGTTTTCTTCCAATTTCCCACATAACCGGCAATTAACTGTTCTATAATTATTAATCCATTTGTTTTTAATTTAACAGTTTCAAGCAGTGACACTTTCAGGTTTCTGCAGTGGCAAAAATCTGCACAAAATAACGTTGGGCAAAGGGTTCGAACCAATGTAAAGCAAATGTGTATTTCTGATGTCCCTAATCATTGATCGTAATTTCGTTTGATGTACTCTGTGCTGTCAAATGATAATAAAGGCTATTCTGATTCTTCTCTCTCTCTTCTGATTCTGATTCTCTTCTGTTGTGGGTGTCAGAATGTGGAATTCTTTGGCAATGGAAAAGAAGAGCTGTACAAATTTTTTCAGTTTAAGACGTATACGGAAAGAATAGAGAAGCTTTATAAAAGCATGTAATGAAATAATTTTCCTTATGGATTTGGGATTTGTTTTATTTTCATTGGCTATCATGTAAACTGTTTACTGTAATAGCTGTAATGGCAATTTATCTGATGTAAGCAGATGTTTCAAGAAAGGGACAGGTATTAGAAGTTTTCTTCAACCTGCTCCTTTCAAATAATTTAGATTGGAATGAATAGATAAAATGAAAAAATGAACTGGAATAATGTTGGAATAAAATATTTTACCTCTTCTCTTGAAATGATCATGACAGTTTGATTTATTTTTGATAACTGGGACTCAGTATTCAATTATTGCACCCGTTTAAATGTGATTACTGATGTGTATAAATAGAAATAAAAAGAGTGAAGTGTCTGAAAACAAAATTATTCCAACTTTATGTTCAACAGTGTACTAATTAATCTGATCTAAAACTAAAGCTCTTTGTAAGTTGACATTAATGCGAGTGAATATTAATGTAGCTGTGAATGTGCAGTTCTAATTATTTTGACTAATGGGGTAAGATTTTAGAGTAACTATGACTCAGAAAAGACTCATGATAAAATCACTTTTAAGTTTCTGTAAAAAAAAAAAAAAAAAAAAATCCTCCGGGCCCCTGAGACCTGTGAGCTTAGTCAAACAGGTCTTTTCAATGCAAGTGAGGTGGAGAGAGAGAGAGAGAGAGAGAGAGAGGGCGAGAGAGAGAGGAGGGGGTTGTATTAGGAAGGGAGGGGGGTCACCTTTTGTGCAAATATATCAACCAAGAAGACTGCCACCAGCATCAGATTTCTGTGTGTAGGCCAGTGTGTGTGTGAGGGTTGAGAGGCACTCCTTTTGCAGAGAGAGAGAGAGAGAGAGAAGGAGAGAGAGAGTGAAAGGTCCACACAGGTTTGGAGCTTTGAAAGAATAAAGAAGACCTGCTGCTGCCAGATTTCCACACTCTTAACCCACCACAAACCAGTGAATTGTTTCCCTTGAAAAAACTTGGAAAAGCGGCCATGGACGGGATATCAGTGGGACGCGCGTCTGTCCTGTGCACCTTGCTCCTGTTGGCACTGCAAGGTAAGTGGTTTTACTTTCCACTACATTTCTATCTTTATTGCGCGTCTCCCCGGCAAAACTTCGGAATCCACGGCACATTTGGACGCTGTTTTTGCTTAGTTTTCCGCCGCCTCGGATTACACATTTCCACTTTTGCCCTGTTCTTGGACGAGTTGGAGAGGTCCGCTGCGTCCACCCGACCTGTTTGTACAACTTGTCCCACTTTAAGTCCGCGTATTTACGTTTAGTTGCGTTAAAGCTCGCGCTGCATCGCTAATAAACAACCTGTTTATGATGCAAATAAACGAAAGCGCGCTGTAACATGGAGCAGGTTTGTTTGAAGGATAAGTTTACGCAGCGCTAAGGTGTTCTTTATTTGCACTGATTTGGATGTTTTGCGGGTCAGCTCCTTGCAGATGCGGGGGAAGTCCCAGATCCGGACAGCACTACTGTACCCCTCTCATCTGGACAATGCAGAGTGAATAAAACCACTAAACCTCCCAAAATTGCGCAAATAATTCCTCATGAATATCCACCATGCTACTGATTCAATGAATGAATGGAAACATGTTTAGTGTTTAGTCACTTTGTATTATTGAGACAAATGTTTTATTTTGAAATCCACGTTGCCGGGCTCATCCAGTCTCTAAAGCCTCTGTAGCTGCTGCTGCTGCTGCTGCGTTGCGCACAGTTTTCAGCGCTTTGATGTTTGATCTGCGGGTCCGGATAGTCTTCCTCAGTACTGGCAGTGCGCCTCACCCTCAACAGCACCCCTGGGTGCAGAGGAAGGCCTTTTATGATCTATGGGAAAAAAAGAAGTTGGTTATAGTGGCCTAAGTCAGCTGTTGAGTAAAAACCACAGTGTTAAATGATTCCACAGTTCCAGTTTAATCCCAGTGGGACCATCAGTGGTTTTGTGTTTATGGGTGCACTCAACTACATGATCTGTTTTTCATGTTCTAAGTGTCACTGTCATTTTTTTATGTTAATAGCAAAAAATTTTATGTTTTTTTTTTTTAATGTTTGGCTCAAAAATACAGTGTTCTTCCTAAACTGTGTTGATACCCTGTGGTGATTTGTGTCAGGCTGAGCTAAAGGGTGGGGCTGGAGTGCTGGGTAACACCCTGGGTTCTTCTTCTTCTTCTTCATTTTTCTTCTTTTTTACATTTTCATTAAGACCATCATCCGTTTCTCATCACATTTGTAGTTATTTATTTTTTACACTCATAGACAGTCTTCTCCCCATATACTACGGCTTACTCTGTTAATATTTTACACCCTTGTTCCACTGCTTTTCTTTACACCTCTTCATTCCCAGACTTCTGTTAACAAGCGCTCCCTCCACTCTTGCCTCAGAGACAGTTGTTGAGCTTTGTAGTGTGTCTCCCCTTCATGGAGCCTATAAACAGGTGCCTAAACAGTGCCCTGTAATTGATAGAGGCAGTATAGATCACACATCCCTCAGTACAGCAGTGGTGTATTGACTTAAAGGCTTGGCTCCAGGTGCTGAGCTCATTCCCCTACCCACTAAAGTCTCTGAACTCTCTAAAGTCTTCCATGTCTCTAAAGTCTTGGGAGAGAAAAGCTCTTTTTTTTTTTTTGCTTGGGTGCTGGAAACATTAAAGTTTGTTTTAGTGTCCCAGTGGTTCGAAGCTTCATCCCTCTCCCTCTCAATCTAGCATAGTTTTGTCTAATAATAGCAGCTCTTGTTGGTCTCAGTGGGATTCTGTCACACAGACCCACATTCTCACAATAACTGGTCACGTATTTGCAACTTCCAGCTATGTCAGTGTTGAGCAGTGAACTAAATAGACCCACAGGACACATAACACCAGATGTGTTTATGTGTTTGTGTCATCTTCTTTGAGTGTGTAGACATGTGTGTCTGTATCAAGTATGTGCATAACTGTGTGGTTGTGAACGCCAGTTATGCGACGCATAGCAACTAAGGGTGCGCTCGGCATGCTTGTGCCCAGGATCACGCTGACCCTTTGACCCACTTGCCTACACATAGTGGTTAAAGTCACTGTTTTACACTCCTGAGATGCCATTGACTTTATTGCCATATCAACAGAGAGAATTCATTGTACAGCTTTAAAAATAACGATAGTATAGTTTAGTTCAAGTAAAATGAAAGGGTGATGACAACACTGTAACGCCCCACCTAGATGTGGTTATCTATAGGAACTATGTTTTTTAAAGAGGAAAACATCTTTGCACTAATTCTAACTCTGTATTTTGTTCTTTCTTAACTTCTTATAAGGGGACATACATATACATGTGGAACAGAAATGGTCAGATGAATTAACGTCAGGAACAGATGGAAAGAATCATTGTGACAAGCATTAGCAGAGTTCAAGGTGTTAGCCTCTAACACACAGTGTCAGCCTCTTTGTCTATTGTCGCCTTAATTCCCCACAGTCATTTCCTTGCTTTTAATTTCTGTCCCCACAGCAAGCATCAAAAGTGTACCCCCTGTGGCCATGTGTAATTATTATGGTATTAGGCCCAGAAAAAAAAAAGAAACATTTAGCCGTGAGGAGATAAAAGTGCACGGAACTTCCTCCACAACTGTCTTGGCGTTTGGTTTTAGGATTACTTTTGTGCATGTACAATGCATAAATAATTATAGGCATGAATACATACACCACTGTCACATCCATATACTTACTGGAGCATAGAGATGCACACATGTTTACCGTTCATGTAGACACACATCAAAACCCAAGCCCCCAACTGCAAGATTTTGGCTTTACGCAACAGTGGAAACCTAAGCTTGTAAAGCAGTGAGAGACATATTTGAGTGAGCAAGTCTGTGTTTGCCCCCTTGTCATTTAGACCTTAAGGGGGAATGGGCTGTGGAATGGTTGTGGCTGTAATTATTGAGGAGATTCATTCCCCCCTGTGTGTTTATGTGTAGGTAGGCCACTAAGATGGAATGAGTGGCATTCTTCTGGACATGTTGGAGCTCGTATGTGGTTGTCATCACTTCAGATTCTGTGGAAAAGGGCCTCCTTTCTCCTCTAAAACCCCCTCTCACTACAAGTCACAATTAGTAATCCACATATAAACAAACAGCAACAATGTGGCTTCCATCTCGGTATCGAAGGTGCAAAGCTGGAGTGTGTTCACAGCCAGTGTGCATTCCTGAGGTGTGACTGGGTTTCACTCTGCTGAACATCCAGGAGATACCAGTTGAACATTAATCAGCTACTTAAAGGGTCGGTTCAGGTTGATTTGTGCGACGAAGTTATCATCATTGGCTTTAGATAAGGTTTTCTTTTTGTCAGGGTTTCACTCATCTACTAGTGATTTTTAGGTTTATTATTTGCAGTTTATGATACATTTAAAGCCCTTATGGTAGTTTGATAGTGAAGTGATGTCAGTCAGAGCGCTGGCATTGAGTACTAGTGGAAAAGTGGGTAAGAGCAGGTGGTAGGTTGCATGTGCATGGTTAATCCTGGTTTGAAGCCAGTTAGCACAAATGATATGGTTCTCAGCGGAGATGTGAGTTGATCCTCTTGCTTTTCATCCTCATATCCCTTCAACAGCTTCAAAGGAGCTTAAGTTCACATTGCATTTACACATACACACACTTCTACAGGTACTCATACATAAACAAAAGGTGGTTTCTCCAGATTAACATTGTCTGTATTCCTATCTGACATCGCTGTCGTCCTGTCTGTCTCTGTCTTATCCCCTCTTATCTGTGTCTGTCTACCGGCGCTGGTCTGTCTCACTTGTGCTCCTAACTTTTCACTTTTACGGTGGCAGCTGAGAGGTCGTTGGATGGCGCTTGTGTGTGTTTTTGTGGTTCACAATGAACCCTGCATAGCTTTGTGAGGATTGCTTGCGTTTTATTGAGAGAGGCCTCTTTGCTTTTACACCTATTCCTCAAGCTGTTGAACGGTCGGCAGATTTATGGCTACTATAGATGATTTAATATGACAATGACCATCCTCCACTGCTCGGCATCTTTACTATTTGTCACTTTCCTGAAGAAGGCTTTGTAGTGTGTTGGCAGTGTTTGAATGAAAAATGAGAAAGAATTAGAAAAACAGCTCTCAATAGGTGTGAAAAGTCTTACATTGACACACAGTAAATAGTGCATGTGCAAAAACGAACACATCTTATTATGCTTTACTAGTATATAATGTTTGAACTGATGGAGTTTTTAGGTTATGTTACATATTTAACTCAGAAACCAGAAGATGTTCCTTTTAGAATGAAGTCTTGGCCTCACAATTATACTATTATAACTCACAACATTGAAGCAAATATTCCTTGAGTTTTGCCATGAAAAAGTGGATGTTAAAAGGTTAGATATAATGAATTGTAGATAAAAAAAAATAAAATGTAGAAGGAACCTGGTTGAAGGTTGTTTAGTTTCAGACAAAGGCAGCTTTTTTTGCTGTCATGTTGTAAGTGGGAGTGGAAGGGAGGGGCAGGGGGGGAAGGAAACACAGAGGAAAGGGATGGACAGACAGACAGAGATGAAGGGCGAGGATAAGACGTGATTACATCCAACTATTGTGTTACATTCATGCATTCTCATTCTTGTCTCAGGGGAGGAAGATGATGGTGAAGGTTAATTTCATGTGTGGCCTTGAAAAGTGGCTGCATGTTTCTCTATGTACAGTATGTCCTTGTCTGTATATATATACAGTATATTTATATGTGCATGTTTGTGCCAGTGGCAAAGAGGGGGGGATACAAGTCAGGGTTGGAGGAAAATTGAAAAATCCTCAAAGCACTTTTGCTTGACAAGGTTAAGCACTGCCAATCCATTTAGCAGAAGCCGCAGCAAGACACAGCGAAGAGCTTTCATGTTTCTGTGTTTTATGCAGGAGTACACAAAGCAGTAAGACTGACTTTAGTTCGGTGTGCAGCTCCATGTCTAACTTTTTGCCAGTAAAACAGCATGAAACCATCCTGTTTTATGTTAGCTGGACAAAATGCATTCACAAAATCCATCTTGTGTCTTCTACAGCTGGTTTCATCCATCAAATATCATGAAAAGGGGTGAAAATAATCAAAAGTGACAAAGGCAGACAAAGCAGAAGTGAGGAACAGAGAGTCGGGGTATATCAGGATTGAGGAATACCAATTAGGAATGGGGAATGTCGTGGAAAAGCCTAGATCTGTAGCCAAGGAGATCAGTTTCCTGGCAGTAAAGAAGAAATCCTAACCCCTGTGCCCCTCCAACCCTAAACCCTCCATCTGACTGTTGGCTGGCAGAGCGTCCTCTGGGAGACCCACAAGCTGTTGCTTTTCAGACATCAACAGTTGCCTCAGCAGCAGTTGTTGAATGCACCTCTCCAAAAAGCCCTGTCACCCCCCCTTCCTTTTACACACATGCACACTTGGGTTCCATTACCACCTCATGTCTTTCCACGCCACTGGCCTGGTGTTGGGGGAGGAGACTTTTACAGCGAGCACACTTCTAATATGAGTGTGAGAATTTATTTAACATTAAAAAATAACCCCAGAATTCCTCTGTATGATTTCAAATGCACCTTTGACTTGATAATTCATTCATTCCAAGCTTCTGATTTCATAAATATGAAGGCCAAGTCTTGAGGCATTCTTTTCCTGCCTTATCTGCATCACATAATGATAACAAGGAGACGAGGGTGACTTAAAGTTCACTAGACTACAGGATGTATTTGCATGGGTGCACACAGGCACAAATGTGCATGTTCGTGAGCAAATTTACTCAAACCACTATCACAAAGGTGGGCTGAAACCACAGTGATTACTCTTGCGCTTTCAGACCACTCTTCATGTCCAATCTCAGTTTCCATCTGTCAGAGAACATTCCTGCGCCCCCTGACTTTAATCTAGTTAATGGTTAAGCAGCGGTGGTTAACCTCTCTGGGGAGGCTGGTCACTGTTTGACAATGAGATCTCATTGCTTTAACTGGGCCAGGGGGACTTGAGAGACAGGAGCGGGTACATTAATCCTCTATGTTGGGAAGGAAGAGGAGTAAAAGGTGGAGGCGGGTGTGGCTGTGGAGGTATGCGACGTTCAAAGGTAGCGTTTGTATGCGGATGTGCTTTCAGCTTCTGCAAGATTTTGCTTCTGTATCCTGGATGCATGACCTAATGTCTGTAAGTGTGAGAAAAAGGGGGCTCCCCGTGTCACCCGAGAGCGACAGAGTTGTGTAGCATCACTAAACAGACCCAGTGTCGGCTTTCGCAGCATCCGAATCAGGTGACAGCCCTAAGGATATGACTCGTCTTTGTTTTATTGAGGTTTCACTTACTGGAGCTCCTCTGAAACAACAACCACATTACATTGAAGTTCCCTCTCTGTGTGAGTGAACTTGACATTGAAAGAAGTAGAAGGATGAAGTTACTCTGCTTAAACTGTTAATATTCTCCTCAAGTCACATCCTGTTCTTTACCTCAGTGAACATCTCTTTCTTTTCTCCCTGGAATTCAGTCAGCCTCTTAACTACACCCAACGTTACGCACAGCTCGGTGAATCATCACTTTTATCCTTGCTTTTTTTTTCTACATCTCTTGAACTCATTTGTCTCTCTCATCTTCTTACTTTTTCTCACCCTCCATTCATCATCTGTCTGTTAATCCTAGCAGGGGATGAAAGACGATGTACGAATCCCTCTGACCATGTGCTATCTCATTATCACAAAAGCCAGAATAGAAGGAGCCAATAGGTGGGGGTGGTTTCTGATCCCGGATAGATCTCAGCAGCGGCAGTGTCAAACTGACACTTCAGCTAATGACAATAATCATGAGGAACTGCTCTGACCTACAGTAAACTCACTTATGTAACAATATGTATAAAATTGCATCAGTTTAGTGCTACAGCAGAAAGCAGTGAAAGTGCATTAAGGCAAGTGCATTTTTAAAATTTACTTTTCACTGGCAGTTTTAAGGCTGATTCACTCATGTTGTGCGTCAGTTGTACCCATATTCCAGTAATACCAAGACACTCAAGTTTCATAGCTTCATTTTGATTCTGTCTCACAGGAAAACAGTGCGAGCTTGCTCCGGGTCCATATGAATATTTAATCCAAAATCAATAACATTCAATTGGGTTATGACTCCATCAGGCTAAATGATTCTCAATTACATGTCTATGTAAACTGCAAAACAACAAACTTGATGGATAGTTATTGTGGAGATAATTTTTGACTTACAGAGTGCCTAACTGATTTAGCCTCTTGTTATTAAGGGCTAAAGTAATTATAACTCAGAGTTTTTTGCCTCAAGAGCATCTTGCATTCGACGCCGGTGGGCATGTTGCAACTGTAAGTCTAAATTTAGTTAATGATTATTGGTAATGAATGGTTTGCAAGCAGAGGTCTGGTAAGTAATTTACTCTAAACAGGTGTAGAAAGATATTGAAGCTAGAAGACTCTTTGGATATAACTAATTGAGCTTGTGAGATCAGGGATTGGTGTGAGACATTGATGAACCCAGTTCCGAATGCATTAATCTAATATTCTACAACAAACTCATTGGTCCAAAACAGAAGATGGTGTATGTGTGTCACTCCGTAACACATCAAATAGTGTAAAAATACCCATAACTTGATCATACACCGCTGTTAAAGGGGTCATATTTTGCTAAACCCACTTTTATTGGTCTTTGGTACATTTATTTGTGTATTTGGACCATAATAGTTCATAAAGTGTGAATTTGAACCTTCCAGGTGCTGCAAATCTATCTTTATATTCATTCTGGCAAAAATCGGGCGGATTTCTACAACCCGTTTTAATTCCTGCTTAATTTATTACGTTTTATAACTACTAGTGTCATTCTACCCGTGGTGCTATTGTACGATAGTGCCCTCCTGTGTCCCGTGCTTTTGCAACATCAATCGGACGGACATTGATGGGACGGACATGGGGTGGGGCCAAAACATGCATTATATAGTAGGATCTTCGTCACGACATTTGCACATATAAGGTCAAAACTTCCAAAGAACATTTCTCCGAGTACGCCATAATTGTTTGTCAGCAGCAGTGGTTGTAGTCCATACTGAAAATATGTCCAAACTTCGAGCCAATTACCTAAAATGTTCAGTTGTTGGTTGAATAAGGACAGAGCAGCACAGCCAACAACCTGGAGGGGGTGTGGCATGAAGTGGCTCATTTGCGCTCAAAACAACCTTTCTGATATCATTACTCAGAAATAGGGTTGAAGATGGACCTGTGGAGTTGAATTAATGAAGAATTCAGACCCAAGTATAGCATTGACAGTTTATGTAGACCACAGGGAAATGTTTGAAAATGCATAATTCCATTTTAAAAAGCAAAATATCACTCCTTTAAGTAAAACATAACGACCGGTTCACACGTGTAGATCCTAAAGGAGACTAAGGAATAAAGTTAAGGTAAAATATCCATCTGCCAACCTTGTTCTAGAAGCATTATGTGCCTTCGATAAATGAATGAGTAGAGTGATCTATGCTCTAACCTCATAGGAGCTAACGGTTGCTAAGGCTAAAATTTCTCGAACAAAGTCAACTGTGCGTTGGTGTTATAGTCGTCATCTTGTGAATGGGACTCACAATATTGAGATGTGATTAAATGTCATAGATAATTGTGATTAACAGTGTTATTGCCTATTCTTCTTTGTCACTACTGTAGTACAAGTGTGATAAGAGTTTTGAGAATTTTGTGCATAAAGACGAGCCATTTATTGGCCTAGTATGTTGAAACATTATATTTCTTTGTGCCTTCAGTTAATAAAAATTGAACATGGCAGACATGACGTGACTCAAACATAAAATCCACCTGTGAAATATTGGACCAAGGTACAAAATCTTAATAAATCACTGTGGCTTTTGTTCTCCATTCAACACGCAGCAGAAGAAGAATGACAAAAAGGAACCTGTCAGGCATGTGGAAATAAGGATAAAATGTAGTTTCTGTTAGTTTCACCCAATAGTTTTTATATAGATGGAATGACATGGTTATCACACCTCTGTAAAATAATTATTATCATTTCAAATTACTGTGATATGGCAATTATATAATAACTATGACGGCTCTACTTGTGAATGGAGTGTACTATGGATCGTTGCTTGGCCTTTTCAAGCTGCTGTACTTTAAGTGTTGAGAGATTCACTGGGGTCCATGACTGGCAGCTTGGAATACCCCCTTTGATCCCGTTTCCCACTCTCAACACCCACACCCCCACACGCACACTTTAAGATTTGTCTCCATGGAGAATGATGAAAGATGTACCAACTCCCGATGTCAATTAGCAGTTGGGGAGTCCGAGCTGCACAATGTGTGTGTGTCTTTGCATTGAAAGGAGCATGGGGAAGGGTGGGGTTAGTTAATAGCAGGGGTAGAAAGGACACATGTTCAATAATAAGGCCTGACAAAGGAGGATGGGCAGAGGGAGGATGGGAGGATGATGGAGGATTCAGTGTCTGACTGCTTTTCATTATCTCACTTTGATTTAAGGCCTGAAATCAATATCATGATATTAATCATTTTTCCACCTTTAGATATAGTAGGACATGTAGGACATCACATAGTAAAATGTATACAGCTCTGTTTTATTTTGTAAATGTGTGAAATAAAACTTGGAGGTTGAAGTCAGATTATGTACATATTAAGGGGGTAATATTTTGCTAAACCCACTTTTATTAGTCTTTGGTACTTTAATTTGTGTATTTGGATCCTAATAGTCCATAAAGGTTGGATTTGAACCCTCCAGGTGCTGCAAAGCTATCTTTATATTCATTTTGGCAACAATTGACTGGATTTCTACAACCAGTTATAATTCCTGCTTAATTTGTTATGTTTTATAACTAGTTACGTCACGACATTTGCACATATAAGGTCAAGACTTCTGACGAACATTTCTCCGAGTACGACATAATTGTTTGTCAGCAGCAGCGGTTGTAGTCCATACTGAAAATATGCCCAAACTTCAAGCAGATTACCCAAAATACTCAGTTGTTGGTTGAACAGGACAGAGCAACACAGTCAACAACCTGGAGGGGGTGGGGCGTGAAGTTGCTCATTTGGATTTAAAGGGCCAGTGCTCAAAACAACCTTTCTGGTGTCACTACTCAGAAACAGGGTTGAAGATGGACCTGTGGAGTTGAATTACTGAATAATTCAGACCCAAGCACAGCATTTACAGTTTATGTAGACCACAGGGAAATGTTTGAAAATGCATAATTCCATTGAAAAAAAGCAAAATATCACTCCTTTAAACCACAGTGTCAGATAACTCCAGTTCTACAAATGAGGCAGTAGCGCTCAACCATGTGAAAATCTGTCCTGTGTATTGTGTGACAATAGAATATGTTATATGTATGAGACAGTTCTGTTGTTCTAAGTGGTACTTGGTCAGTATCTATGCTCGTGTATGCCTTTTTATATATTGGCCTTAAGTGTTAGAGGCAGTATGAGACCCAAGTGTATCTCACTCCACTAGGCTCATCACTAAGCAAAAAGGGTCTCAGTTGATACACACACTTTGTGGCTCTGCAACTCCTCATTTGTTATATATTTTTCAGTGAGGTTGCTCTCTCAGTGTACCTGAACAAGGCTACATTGTTAAGACATTCCTTTAGGCTGTTGGAATGCAGGTATTAATACCGGGCTGATTACACACACAAGCACCGGGAAGAGGAGAGTGAAGGAAAAGGAGACAGGAATCGAGAGGAGAGGAGGTGTAGAGTGAAGATAAGTGGAGGAAGGCAGCATGTTGAGGCACAGTGAAAGGAAGTCTGACCTGCTGTGTTTATAATGTTTAAACTAGGGCTGGGTGATGGACAACAGATCATATGACAGTCACAATCCACAATACTGCTTACCTTGTATTTATACTAGGATCAAATCATCCTCATCGACCATCTTGTTTTGTTTCATTTTACACCTCCAGGGTCTTTAGTGTGTCCACTGAGTGTTGTCCTCATGGTGACACTTCAGATTATACTTTTGATTGTGAGACTGTCCATTCCTGATTTTATGGAAGTATATGAATACAGGTACATGCATCATCATATGTACAGGGTGGGGAAACAAAATTTACAATATTCTGAGGCAGGGATTGAAAGACAGTGTGTGACCAATTAGTTTATTGAAAGTCATGAGAATTTATTTGCCACAAGAAAATGTACATAATAGAAAATGATTTTATTCTATGTGTCCTCCTTCTTTCTCAATAACTGCCTTCACATGCTTCCTGAAACTTGCGCAAGTGTTCCTCAAATATTCGGGTGACAACTTCTCCCATTCTTCTTTAATAGTATCTTCCAGACTTTCTCGTAATAGTTTTGCTCATAGTCATTCTCTTCTTTACATTATAAACAGTCTTTATGGACACTCCAACTATTTATGAAATCTCCTTTGGTGTGACGAGTGCATTCAGCAAATCACACACTCTTTGACATTTGCTTTCCTGATTACTCATATGGGCAAAAGTTTCTGAAAAGGTATGGATAATAGTGTTAGGTATGATTATGACATTAATACATGTTTGGTTTCAAAACAATTGACGTAGTGCCTGCTGAGAAAAAACAACTAAATGTTCATTGTAAATTTTGCTTCCCCACCCTGTAGATGCTTATGTGAATGGTCATGTTTTTTAGGGCTGACCAATACAACACATTTATCTTGCACTGAAATGCAATGAATAAGAATGATTTTGTTGACTGGCCATGTTACCTTCAGTTACCCTCAAATTTATCTGTCGAGTCATAACATCACTGCAGTATAAAAGCTGTTATCACATGTTGCAAATCTTCCTCTTATTATATTTGTCTAATGTGAATTCACAAACCAAGGGGTTGTTTCTCTCAGAGTTTAAATGTGTATTCACACTGTGTGTCTGGAATGCATTCCCTATTAACTGAACTAACACTGCATGTGTAAGTGTGACTGTGTGGTGTTTGACAAAGGGGAGAGTTGGCCCCGGGTGTAGGATTCGACTGTGTGTGTGGGCGTCCGTCACTTTGAGCAGTCAGGCCTGTAAAGAGCATGTGAACATTAATACAACCCCAACGTGAACTGGAATCCGGACTTAACTATAGTTATAAATAGGCGCGTGTTCAGCCTCACATCAATGGCAGTACCAGCTGGTGATGGGACAGTGGTGGACCTGCAGGAGAGCCCACCACCGTGCCTTCTCAAAGGTCCCACATGGCTCAAACTGTCTGGGTTATTTCCCTTTTAATTCTCGTTCTGTTTCTAACTCTACTGTCTTCCTCTTGCTTTCACTCTCCCTGTCTCCTGACTTTCCCCTTGATATTGGATATTACATTACACATTTTAGATAAGCTGTCAAGCTTGATTTCCCACTTATCAATACTGAAATATGCACTCTGTCTCTCTTTGTCTTTCAAATTGGTGGCTGTCTCTGTCCTGTGTTGCATTATATCATATTGTGCCGCCATGGTTCCATCTTCTGAATGCCAGCTGGTGATATCTGATCCAGCCTGGTCCTCTTGGCAAGGAAGTTAGCAAGGCAAAGCTAGCCAAAAAAATCTACCATCTACCACCCTTTTCTGTCGCCCCTCACCCACCCACCCCCTGACTTGCCCATCTGTTTGTGTATGTGTGCTTTTGGCGCTGGTTCGGGGGCAGTTGGTGCGACGGTTTAGAAGAGCATCAAAACTGGGCCCACCATCGGCATGACAGGGCCGGCAAAGTCAAGGCTTGGTGTATGTGAGAGTAACCCCTAGCTAATACTAACTCCCTCTCACATTGGCTGAGACATGCTACGTGTTAGAAGCAGTTCAATGACACACGGATCCTACGGTTACATTGGTATCAGCCAAACAATGGCATACTTGTTTTCCTGTGGCTTCCCACCTGTTTTGTCCTCCCTCACTTTGACTGTTTCCAAGTATCCAAACAGGACCTCCTGTCCTTCATTGGACATTTACTCCTCCGCCCGCTGTGTTTTTCACTTGCTTTTTTTGTCTTTCTTTGCCTTCTCCCATGGGCAAGCCCAACATATTTAACTGGACAAAAGAAACAGTAACAGGGAAAGACTAGAGACAGCTGGATGACCATGGACACCAGATCATGTTGCATGTGTTCACTTACAACACCGTCTGCACCTCCTTTTCTCTCTGTCCTCATTTCTTTCTGTCTTGCTTCTACCCTCCCTACATCTTTTGGCAGTCTTCTTTGGACGCAGCATCCTCCAGTTCCACTTTTATTGTCCCTCTCTCCACTCTCTGCTGCAGTAACTACCACCTGTTTGTCTCATTTCTTTGTTTTGTACATTGAATTTCTCAGTCCCTTTGTTTTTTTTTTTCCATGTTGTTTTGTTTTGTTGTGTTTGTATCTGTGTGTTTCCACTCTACTATGTGGTTCGAGCCCCTGCAGTGGATTATCGGTCAGTTGACTCACAGAGGGCAGCCAAAGCCTCCAGTACAAACATGAGACAATATCCGAATGATTGGATGGTTGGCTGTGGACCGTGGAAGCTGGCCCCCATATCAGCCTGAGCCAGGCTCGGACCACAGGCCTGCCCATAAACCATATTAGCCGCTAACATGATGCAGTGCTTCTGTTTGTTTGCAGCAGCTGGCTTTGGCGTAACACAATCCAAAATGGAATACATTATCAGATAAACACAGAAGTTGCTATCATTTGTTTTCACATAAGACTGCACCAGTTTTTGTTTCATGTGGGTGGCAAGAAGACTATGAACTTCAGAAGTTCTTTTAAGCAATGTCAACAACTGTGTGCTACTCAGACGCAGTTTTTCTTGTATTTACTTGTGGTTAGTGGAGGCATGTTCAGTCATCAGCCAGGCCAAGAAGTGTTGTTTCTGCTTTAGTTTGAGCTCCCAGTAGGGCTGCACTATATTAGAAAAAATAAAGTTGCTTCACAGTTGTTGTTTCTGGAATATAGAAATAGCAATTTCAATGTCAGTTTTTCATTCTGCTTTTTTAATATTGCACTCCTGGGAGCTCAAACTTGAACAAACTTTCTTGGCAGTATAAAGAAAAAAAAGACTATTTTCAGCAGCAGATGACTTCAGTAATTCTATTTGGAAAGAATTAAACATTACAAAATGATTGGGATGAATTTGTACAGAATCCATCTACTACTAAATAGAAACAATATATAATCTCACACTAAAATAAAAAGCTGAAAAACAACCAAACCATACAATACATCAATTAGTTTCTGTTTTCTAGGGTACTTTAACACATTGGTTTATTCCTTTTTAATGGCCAGATGCCAGAATAAAAACAGCATTTACAGGCAGCATTGCATTATGGGTAGTTTATAGCAAAAATGTCTGTTTTTTTAGAGTTTTCCAGCATTAACAGTGTTCAGATGGTCCAGTTTTACCTGCAGGAGTTTGTCTAGTGTGTTTTGCTGCTGCTGATCATCACATAAAACCCAATGTAAGATCTTATACTATATGTTTCTATGAGAGGTGCAAAAATAGTTTATTATGAAACTGGCAGGACAAACTAGACTTTGATGTGCCGTCACAATTGGATACAGTGATGGATAATACAAGCTGTAAATTATATGGAAGACTCCTCAAATAGGAAAGTGTAAATATGGAGCACTGTCTGATTCATTCTGTGGTGACCTATTATTTTGAACTCATAAAAAGGGTGTATTAAATATATAAGATCTCATCCAATGCATTTTCATTGGTTTCATCCCCATATGCTGCTACTTTGCATTTCTGTGCATTTGCAAAATGTTACGCTCAAATCCACCAGTTGGTGTGATTTATATCAGCAGAAGGTGGTGAGCATCTGGGTACTACTATACTAAATGTATATAATGCTTGGTTTAATCTGGGGAACACATTGTCCCCATTCTACTCAGTCTTCTTTGCCCATCTGCCTTTACTTGTGCACGGCTGAAACCTAAGCCGGACTGTTGCTTCCAAGTGTTACCTCCATGTGTCTCCCCTCCTTTCTGTTCCACATCAGCCAGTAGTGATTCACAGCTCATTATAGAGATAGATTTGGCTTATCTGCCCCACAGCTACCTTTCTGCTTTTCTGGAAGGCAGAGATGCAGTCATGGAAAATTCTGCAGATGATAGACAGCTTCCACTTCTCCTGCCTGTCACCATGGTTTACTTTCCTTCTACATTCCTCAGCTCACAGTTCATTGGTACTTCTTCTCACCTCTTCCCAGGTTTTGACAGATACACCCCCCCCCTTCCTATTCTTCCCTTTTGCCATTCTCTTTGTATCCCTCATCGCAGGAGAGAACCTGTGTGGACAAGCTTTTGCCTGTCTCTGCAAACCCCTCACAAACACACACTTACCTTCCCCACCGTAAATGTTAAAGATGGCCTCAAGGCCCTTCAAACCAACTACAGAATGTATGTAATTCTAACCTATTATTAAAAAAGCACACAGTTCTCAAATGACATAAACTTACTGATGTGCAGAATATTCAAAGAAAAACTCGTATTAGTGGTTTGCACCATAGCTGCTAAAATAATCCGGGGAAATTAATTGAATATCTTATTGAAACTCAAGTCAACTTTAGAATAAAAACATATTTTCTAACAAGGCCTGTGTTTTTTAGACATGAATAATATATCAAATTAAACCGATGGCTTCATTTCCACTGCAACGCTGTCTTTGCATTCATGTAAACTGAAAGACATTCAAATGCGTCACGTCTGCTTTTATCTTTGTATCGTTTTACCATTTCCTTTTCTCTCTTCCTCCCTGCAATTTGTATTATAAAACTGAACAGGCTGACATCAGAGAGGAGAGTCAAGATTACAGATGTCCAGTAAAACATGGGATGCATTTCATTTCTCTTGTCTTTTCTCATTTTTCTTTCTTGTTTTTTCAGCCCGTTTGGTTCTATTGGAGTGAAATATTTTTAACGCTCACTCCATTCTTCTGTGTCATCTGGCTGAAAATATATGCCTCAGTGGAAAGTCCTTTTATCCTTCCTATCTTTATCTTGCATATAGTAGCTCTGCCTGCCTCTGTGTATTCTCCTACTTCTCCTTCTCTAACCACCACTGCTTGCTTTCTACCTGCCTCCACTGTCACATGCTCCAACATCTCTGCATTATTGCCAAATGTTTAGATATGGAGGAGGAGGAGGAAGAGGAGGAGGAGGAGGAGCTGGTGCCAGGGTAGCTGAGGTGCTGATAGCTAAGCGTCAACACCCTTATGAACTTCCA
Organism: Sphaeramia orbicularis; assembly: GCF_902148855.1. Lineage (NCBI taxonomy): Eukaryota > Metazoa > Chordata > Actinopteri > Kurtiformes > Apogonidae > Sphaeramia > Sphaeramia orbicularis. The sequence goes on along the minus strand of NC_043972.1, from coordinate 38,491,245 downwards.
GAAACCTCCTCTTCATACACATTTTCATAGATACACACACACACATACACCATCAACATCTTGCTAGGTTCTCCACCATGTGATTTTTTTTTTTTTTCATTTCCAACATTATCCCAAACAACCAGCACTTACAACACCCACCTGGACCATCTGCTCCTGTAAAAAACAACAAAAAAAGAATGATTAAGCTAAACAGAAAACCCTCAACATTTGTGATCATTTTCAGGCTGAGGCTCGGTGAATAATACTGTAAACCATTTGTCTTTTTTATGCAACCTGAGGTGAGACCGTTTTAATTGTATGCTTTAGTGCTGGTGTTTGCAGATATGCTCACAAAGGTTTGTGATGGTAATGTAAAAAAAAAAAAAACATGTAAAATTTAACCTAGTTCAGTACTTCTTTGACAGACATCACAGGATGGCATTGTTACTCCAGGACGCACATTATTAATTAAAACAGGAGGAATAAATCACTCTCCACACTGTCTGGCTCTGTGGTATGCCACTGCGATGATTAAAGTGATACAAGGGCACTCTGACACACTCCTTTCTCATGCTTCGTTCTTCCTTTGATCGTGGTATGCTGGTGATTAGTAACGAGTCTTCATGCCAGTTTTGCCACATGTGCTTGGCCTTTTTTTTCATTCCTTACTTATCATCTTCTGTCATCCTTGTAACCCTTGTGTGTTAAGTCCATTTTCTTGTCATGACTGTCCTTGTACCCGTCCGTTGTATTCCTCAGATACAGGCTCTTCACTGGAGACACGCGTTGTGTTTTTGCATAAGAGGCGGGCATAGAGGAGTTTTTATTGATTGGTTTGTGTAGATGTATAGAGATTTTATTTAAATTAGGGTGAATGTGTATCTCAGGGAATCGGTAGGGTGCAATAGGAAGTGTAACCTGTAAGGTCACTGGTCCATCTGGTGGAAAATCTCATGAGAGGCAAACGTCACACATCAAGATATGACCTTTGGTATGTACACTTGAACGAGAGATAAAAAGGCAACAGTATTATCTTTTTTTTTTTTTTTTGTATTTTACACTTTACTTGATAGACAGTTGTAGTAGTAGTAATAGTAGAACGATAGAGGAAACACCCTGCTTGTATTTGTCTGTTGTTCCATCCATGCAGATACCTTTTTTGTTTTTTTTTTCATTTTAATTTTCACACTTTTCCTCTCTCCATCCACTCATCTTCGTCAGCCCTATTGTATCTTTATCTCCCATCATTTGGAGCTGCAGGTTAGCACAGGTTGAGACACGTGTTGTTTTGTCTCTCTCAGGTTTCACGCATTCCAGATATTATCACCAGCCTGGCCCTGGTGATAATTTAACTTAACTGATAGCCATCTAGACGGGACAGTCAATCACTTTACAGACAATGACGGATGGTGCCCTCTTGGTCAGGCCTGATGCCCACAGATGAAAGGCATGTATTAGGCATGGCCTCAACTGGATAATACATATGTCATGTTGGACAATCCGGTCGTTATCTCTTCAGACAACTCTGTTCTGCTGTCAGTTATAATGTCTGTTGTGCTTTACGCCAGACAAGTGTCCCTGGAATCGGTCAAAAGGCAAATGAATATTTAATATTTAAATCGGAGCTTCATTTTCTAAATTATTTCATCTGTTCTCTCCAATTTCTTTACTAATCACCTCATCGTCTAAGCTATGAATAATAATTTAATGAAGCATTAATGAATGTGAAAATGTACTGGGTAGCAGATTTGAATTTTATGAGGACTGGAATAACACACCTTCTCAAAGTCTCTGGTGAGCCTTGATATGTAAATAAGCGAGACATTTTTGGGTTCTTCATGTAGGAAATGTCCAAATTATAAGATATGGCTGCATAAGAAATCAGAGCTTATAATTGAAATTATCCATGGCTGACATTTCCTCCTGTCTCCTTCTGTCATTTTCATTTTGCAAGCTATCTCTTTCCAAACAGTAACTCACGGACAGGGTTCTTATTGGCTGTTTATTTCGGTTTCTTCGCGTGCATATGTGTATATATCCACCTCTAATATAGCCTCGGGCAGCTTTTGTCCCCTGTGGGCTCAATGTCAGCAGCCTGACTTTGATGTCAAGCCACAATTTATTCGTCTGTCTCTGCGGACTCCCCTGCTGTCCACATAATGTCAGGCAATCAATAATAATGTGACCTACCTGCCTACCCGGCCTGCCCACCGCTTTAGTTATTCACCCCCTGGCCTGCACTGCTCAAATCTCTGACCTGCTGCCGCCCCTGAAAAACACCCTTTTGTGCCCTGTCTTGACCACTTTTACAGATAATGCCTGTCTAACTATGACAATAACCTCTTGGTCTGTTACCGTGGTAACACAGAAAGCACCCCCCCACCCCCCCCAACACCTCAGCCTCAAATCAAAGACAAACCTGCACTCTCCTTGTTTGAACAGTCTTTTTTCCTAAAGAGACAAATCAAGAGAGGGTGCCTGGAAACAGATATAGAAATGCATAAAAGCATACTTATTAAAAAACAAAACCAGGATTGATCAGCTGCTTGGCCATGAATATATTTAGTGAACTCTTTTGCCCCCTTTCTTCCTCCCCAAACCCTGCATGTATGTGGAGGTAATAGAGAATGGGGAAAGACAGGTGTGCCATTATGGTGCAGATTAGTGGGGAATGCAGGAAGGTTAACACAGACGGGAGTTGGATAACGCAGATGCATATTTGTGCACGCTTTCTGGCTCATATTCCCTCGGGTTTATGTCAAAATATGTGCGTAAAATATATGATCTGCCTGCCAGTTATGATATGTGTGCTTACTCTCTCCATATGCTGAATGAAATTTGAAATATGCTTACTGGGTGTGTGTAAATGTGTGTATGTGTGTGTGCGCATACCTCAGCTTTCTTCCATCTCCTTGCCCTCCCCATGTATGGGCGAGAGTAGCCGCTCACTATCTCCTTGTCTCCAACTTATCTTCTGGCCTGTCTTGAAGTGTTGGTTGCAGAAAATAGAAACTACTTTGTGGGAATGCATTCTCAAATATGCACTACACATGCAACACAAAACCACGAGACACAAAAGATAAAGCAGCATAATGTGAGCAATGACACAGGATGTTTTTAACTGTGTAACACCAGCAATTTTTTCTAATCTATATGAAATTATCTGCAGGAAAACATTGTTGGCTTTAGCCGGAGCCAAAAAGATAGAAAAAAAAGATATTTGACTTCGCTGTCTGCATACAAATGAGTGTGGAGCTACTGTAGCTGTACAAATACATTTCTACCCAGTGTTAGTGTCTCACAGTGTGATTGTGGTGGATCTCTCTTGTCCATATCTCTCAGCCAGTCTTACCCGAGCCAGTCCACCAACCATGTGGTCTCTCTCCACTGTAATTAAACTCCCTGTGGTTCCAAACTCCAACCAGAAAGACACAACCTTAGTGCCAGTCTCTCTGTCAGCTGTTGCCAAGACCTGCATGTTTTTACGAGTGTCAGGGGAGAAAAATTGAGATGGGCTCATAACCATATTTACTTCTCATTGTACTCTGTTGAGACATAGTGTAGAAGAGTCTGCCAAGGCAAAAAAGGAGCAGCGGGGGAAAACAAATAAAAGCTGGGAGGGAACACAAAGAAGACTCTACAGTAGGCAGTGAAAGACAGTATATTCAAACATTGCCTAAATAAGGGAAAAGAGGGTGTTTACTGGATTTAGAAATGAAGAAGGAAAAAAGGGAGGAATTCAGGAGAATAGTAATTAACTCTGAATTATTCTATCTCCAAGGGATCAGGGGGATTAATAGAGGCTTTGGATGGGATTTTGCACTTTTCCAGTATGGGAGTCTGGTTCCTCTATGCAAACATTTGTTTATGTGTGCATGTACAGTATGTGTGCGCATACGGGCGTCCTCATGTGTCTCGCTGTATTCCAGAAGGCTCCATGTGTCTGTGCCAGAGGGCTTGTGACCATATCTGCCTGCCAGCCAGCAATTGTGTGTGTATTGATGTATGACTCTACCCCCCACTTACCAAAGTTCATCCAAGCATTATAAGTTAATCCCCCATAATAGGCAAAAAGACAGAAAACGGGGGTTGAGCGGGTGTGGGAGGTAGGGAGGTAAAGGAGGAACAGGGCTGGGGAGGTGGGGCTTCAAAAGGTGGTGAGTGTGTGTAACAGTCTGCTGTGTGTGAGGTATGCCAGGCGGGAGACTACAGATTTAAAGCTAGACAGACCGTTCTAAATCTTCGGCTTATACCCTGTTCTGGGACAGCGAGTGTTGATAAGCCAGGTGGGCAGACACCTCATGTCACTTAGATGAAATCATTGCTCTAGCCGCCCCTTTGTAACACAACGGAATCTGAAGGGAGCAACTGAGCACATTTATTTTGTTGGTTTTTTTTTTTTTATGAATGAATCACCGGCGGAGTATGAAGAAGTGAGAAAGATAAGTAGAAATGGATTGGTTCAGGTGTCACGTAGAGGTCAGTAAAGGCATGAATTAGAACATGTTATGAAGATAGAGGGGGGGTGGGGGGCTGTGCAGTGGCCTTTGTCCAAGGAAGCTGAAGTCATACATTCGCTAACATACGATGAATGAGTGTACCCTTTAGCTTGGATTTCCCGTATCTCTCTACCTCCCACTAAGTGTTGCCACTGTCAACACTGTTAAGTTTGTTCAGGATGGGAGGGATCAGGAGGAGGGAAAGAAGGGGGGGGCAGAGGGCAGGTGCAAGGGTACATTGGTGATGGCTGAGGAGTGGAGGTGGATTTTTTTCAACATGTCTGGAGGCAGTGACCCAGACTGTGGTGGGCCGTGGGCCATTCTACCAAACTGGTGTAAACCACTGAATTTACATGATCTGGTGCAAATCACAGATAAGACTCACCTGTTTACCTACTGAACCTACATTAATAGTTAACTCTTTCATGCATTAATTATGAGAGTGTCAATCAAGATTTTTTTTCTTTATTCCTCTTTAGGCATTTAAAAAACAATGGGATTATTTATATATATATATTATATATATATATATATATATATATATATATATATATATATATATATATATATTATTTTTTTTTTTTAATGAAGCTGTTTTTCACGGAGTTGCCAAAATGTGCGTTTAATTTTTAAAGCAACGAAACGTGTATTTACTGATATACTGTGTGAAACTATGAAATAAAAACATTAAATGCTGCTAATTTGATGTTTTCTCACATTTAACACACACTACAAACAGAAAGTTATGGATATTTAAAATTTTTGGGGCTATTTTTTCAGTTGGGGTTTTTGCACAACACTTTTTACTTTTTTTGTGTGTGAATTGAATTGAAACATTTTTTTAATGACCAGACATAATTTTATTTACAAATGGCAAAAATGACCACCAAAAAAATGACAAAAAAGAAATATCCTTAACTTTTTGTTTGTAGTGAACTCCAATACTAGTCTCTTCATGCCAAAAAAAAAAAAAAAGAATTTTTGTTGTTAATTAAAGTCTAATACAGGAGGTCCTCGGGTTATGAACGAGTTCCGTTCCTACGCTGGCGACGTAACCCGAATTTCAGCGGAAATCGGAAAAAATCGGTAAATCGGAATTAACCCTTTAATACCACCTAAATACCACCTAAATCTCTAAATAAATATCCAAATACACATATTACGGGCTTTGTCTTTAATACTGGTCGCCACGGTCGACCAACTGAAGCCTAAGGCTTTACCGATGTTCGTCGGCATCTCGCCCTTTCTCCGACCATTTGATGATATCCTGCTTCGTTTTCCATCGTAATGGCTTTCCTCTTGGCTGGACCAGCATTGCTAGAAGATACTGCTTTCTTTTTTGGGGCCATGATGTGAAAAAGGAGGGTGAAAAAGGCGAGGATACCGAGGAAAATTACGGAGCACAACACAGACACTCTAGACTCACGCGTCGTAAAGTCGAAACAGCGTATGTCGAGTACCGCGTAACCCGAGGACCTCCTGTAACGATAACAAGGAATTGATTTACACTCAAACATGTTAGATCGGGTTTATCAAGAAAGCCAAGTTACTGTAATGTTATCAGTTACCGTGCATTGTGTATTGTGTTGGCTGATATGAAACTAAAATAATAAAATCCATGAATATACAAGAGAACAGCTGTAGAATAACTGTCACTGTAGTGACCACTATTGCATGAAAGGGTTAAAATAGTACTGTAAACTTAATATTTACAGCACTAGAAAAGCACTCGGAGAGCGCAGACTCCACCAAGGCAGATCAGTCCCCCCCGATCACCACCAAAATTGAATCATTTGTTCCTTGTGCCAGTGTCAACATTTCTGAAATTTCATTCCAAATCCGTCATTTTTTGAGTCTATCCTGCTATAACAAACAAACAAACAAACCGCCAAACCCCAATTAAAAACACAACACTCATTTCATATTTTGGCGTCACTACTTCTTGTGCAACCCTTTCTGGCTGTGCCCTGTGTAGTTTTGGTTGCGACTGTTTTCGTTAAAGCCCATTTTTAGCTCATTTTGATCCAATTTTCAGCAGATGGTTCGCTCAGTTCTGGACAGTTTCAACTATATTTTGCTGCCGTAACACCTAAAAAGCTTTTTTTTTTCTTTTTGCAGAAAATACTGTTTGCTATGGATGTTTTTTTTGTTTGGTTTTTTTCCACCTTGATTTCACTCTTTGGAACACATTTGCATCAAAAATAATGGAACTAACTGAGCTCAAACAGACTTTCTATCCAAACATGTATTGCTTTGGCCAATGGACTCAGACTTAGATGCAGCGAACATTATTTTTACATAGCAAAACAATTTAGGTATCTCTTTCAGGAGTTGAAATTTAGAAGTTTAGTACTTTGGAATGGAAATGGAATGGCAAGTACTCTGTAAATGATGCTTGTTTTGCAAGTCGTGGTTTGTGGTCAGTGGGTAATAGAAGCATTTAGAAAACATCCTAGATTTGCCAAATTAAATGCATTTAAATTTGGTTTTCAGTTATGAGGAAAGCACTTAGTACCAATTCAGCAGTGTGGCCTATACACCTCTACTATCTCTTGATTACTTTATGTACTCTATTCATCCTTCATTGAAGTGCTGTTTTCCTCTGCAGTCATGCCTGCATTCATCTTGCTTTTCAAGCCCCTATGAATCTGTGCTTGAATGTCTTTCCAGGAAACACCACACACACATGGGGATACACTCCTCCTTGCTTTCAATTTCAATCTTGTACCCCCTTTCTTTCTCCATTGGCCTATCTCTCTGCCAGTGTGTTACCCCCTCTTCGATATCCCCCTCCTATCTGTCCTCACACACAGGCTTTACCGGCCTGCTGATCCGATGGCATGTTGTTACAAAAAAAAAAGAAGAAGGATGAGAAAACAGCAAAGGCATAACCGATGTAGAGAAAGGAAGAAAAGAGGAATGAATCAACATGTACACCGTGGCCTGTTATCTCATTACAGCGGTACCGGCTTGTCACGCATGGCTGAGTGACCCCCCTAAGGAGCACCCTTGCCCCTTTATAAGACCTCCTTTATTCACCCGGCACTCTCGTATTTTCAGTTCAGGCACAAAGAAGGGCAATCTCTCTGGTCTCTGGGCTTTCCACACCAGATTTGTGTATCCAAACCTAACGAGGCACACATTCAACATACAACAGGGCCATAGACACATGCACAGAGGCCTCGTCAGTCGCTAGTTATGAAATGACGCTTATGGATAATGAAGGCTAATAGAGAGGGTGGATATCCATTTGTTCCACCATTTCTCCCTATTCCACCCCTCTTGTACAGTCCCATGTGAGTATTTGAAGAGGACTTAAAGAGGGGAACTGCTGTCAGCTCAAGTAGTTGCGATGGTGTTCCTCTCGCTGGTTTTTCTCTCTCTCTTCTGCCAAAATGAAGGCTCATTAGAAGTGAAGGGAGGTCTGTTATAAATGAGATGGGCAGAGTGCTACTCAGCACTCCTACAGAGAGGGAATGAGGGAGAGAAGCAAGCCAGAGGTTGCTTCTCTCCCTCAAAAATAAAGCAAGGGAAGGAACGGTATGGAGAACACATACAGTGAATGTAAGGGGAGAAAATTAAAGAAGCAAACACACGTCCACATAGAGGCTAAAAAAAATGCTTCTAACTTTTCATTTTTGTAACCATTTGTTTCCACTGATTTTTTTATTAAACCTTTTCCCAAGTGATTTATCGCCAGTTATTATAATATTATCCTCTGCATCTTGGATTTTTAGTGAAAATCTGGTATTTTCCTGTATTTAATTTACTAATCATGTAGAAGTTATGAAAGCTCAGACTTAATTCACGGATTATTAGGTCAAATCAGAAAAATGTGGGAAAAAGTTATATTATTATTATTATTATTATTATTATTATTATTTTTTATTATTATTATTATTATTATTATAGCCTTTATTTAACCAGGAAAAAAGCTAATGAGATTAAAAATCTCAGCAGCAGTAACAGAAGTTACACAAAGTGGAAATCACAGCCATACATCCACACTAGGAATATACATAAACACAATGAAAGTCAGTACTAAAAACAAACTTAAAACTGATAAGAACATACATATGAAGCATCACGTTTATTTTAAAAGGTACTAAAAGTATAATAACAATGTTCGTTAAAAGCATCTCAAAGCTGAACCCAATTCAATCAATTAGAAACACATCTACACCCACGTTTGTCCTTTTCCCATTGATTTAAAATGACTTTGAATGTGGCCTTTTCAACAAAATATATCATGAACTGAACATAAAAGCAAGTGTCTACAACCACTGTCATTTATCAAACAAAATGAGTTTTACTGGTGAATAAGTTTTATAGAAAATGAGTGTTTTCATGTTCACTACAGAGCCTCTGAACGTTCAAATGGGTCATATTTGATGACCATGAAAAGACGCCAAACTGCATTTTACACCAATTATTTACTTGTATTGACAGGATTAGAGGTTCAACAGTTATTTAACATCTTGGATCAGTAGATGCTTTTAGTTGGCGGTGGATATTTGGGTCTTTATGGGTTAAACTTGATGGTAAAGTAAGGTGTGGATCATGAATGAACCCATTACATTTTAGAGCCCAAAGCCATTAAAACGTTAACAGCAAAACATTAGTGCAGATTGGCTCAATCCTTGCAATCACCTAATCTTTAAAATTAGCATAAAACTACCCAGAACTGAAAAGTAAGTGGTGATGGAGTAGTGGTCTGTAACCCTTAAACCATGGCAGATTTTTTTTTTTTTTTAATACAGCCAAAGTCACAACTGAACTGCATTTAGCTTCATCTAAAGGGTTCATTTTATGTTATCAGACTAGTGATGTGTTAGGGAAGAAAGTGATGGGTCTATGAGTGCTTTCTTTTATTCATTTAGTTAATTGGAGGAATAATAATGGATGAATTTTCATTACGCAGCTTGGCCATGGGCGCTCCGAGGAACAGATGCACCATCTTCAATATTGTAGCAAAACTGACTTGGAATTTTCAGTATAATGGATCATGCTGACGTTAATGTGATTATATAAAACCAGATGTAAAATACATTCTAGTAATTTGAATGCAGATGTGGATCAAAAGACCATTTTAATCACAATGAAGTCTGATGATATTTTTAACCGTAAACAGTTTAAGTCTACTGGCGAATGGTTGTCCCACTCTTGAAACCATTTTAAAGCTTAGAATTGAGTGGGAAAAAATGCATTAGTGTGCAAACTAGAGCAAAAAAAAAAATACTGTATTCAGATCTAGTGTGAAGATAGTCCCAAACGGAATTTATACATGAAAGTTATCTTCGGAAAGAGCACATCGGTAAGCTTTCAGTAAGCAGTAATAGCATCCTGGTGTTATTTACCCTCTGTTCCCTTTACACTGTTTACCTCAGCTTGTGGAGTGGTGCATAAAACATTCATCCAGAAATAAGCCCCTTTGTCAGGCCAACCAAACACCTGGGTGCTACAATTCACTAAATGACGACCACTGAGTAAAAGGTGGTAGCGTGAGGTGTTTGAGGAAATGAGCTGTTGAGATATGAAGGGCAGGCAGGTGTGTTTGTGTGCGCTTGTGAATGCAACACTGATCATACTGTAAACAGGCTACTGTAAATGGACGGGGAGGCATTCATCCCTCAACTCGTCAGTATTAAAATATACACAGCTTGGCAAGACCTCCCCATGTGTGACAGAAGGAGTGTGTGGTTTTGGTAGTAGAGTCCAGAGTAGAAACTTGAGACATACAGTGAGACATGTTGGCCTGCTTTCATTTTACAACTTATCTCCAATCGGATTTCCCCCAGAGAACAAAAAAGCCGGCTACTGTATTTTTTAATCTTAATCAAACACACGATAATGTCATGTATTGTTAGAAAACCACATACACACACACAAAAACACACACATAGACAGTACAAATGCGGATCTGTGGATGTAATGGACAGACTCCAGTAGGTTTTTATTTCAGTAAATGGACATAAGAGCTGCCTTACTCTGAGCATTTGTCTGTACAGTAGACGCTTTGGAAATGACTCGCCAGAATGAATTGATTCAAGGATAGAGGGAGAGGGGAAGTGAGAGAGACAGCGAGGCCAGCAGCACTTTGTCCCAACCCTTTTAGTGTGATTAGCTGTAGTCCTAATGTCTCTCCCCTTATTTATACTCTGAGTCAGCCTTTTCTCCTCTCCTTCAGTCTGTCCTGACCATAAAAGACAGAGGTTGTCAATACCTTTTCATTTGGAAAATATGAAATCCATAGCAGTTGGCGTCAAATTAGAGCGTGCCTTCATGTCTGCTTCTGTTTTTGAAGATATAAACAAGCCAAAAACCAAAAAAATAGCAATAACTATTAATGAACCTGTTCTGCACTGCAGTGTGGCAGTCATCCAAAACAAGTTAAGACCACCGTGAGTTTCATCCCCAGGAAGGACAGTAGTTTTTTTTTTCTTCTTTCTGCCTCTCCTTTTACAATTGAATACATGTTGTCTCACTAGTCGCTTTTCCATTGACCCTCAAACTGCGCAAATATAACTTTTGCATAAAAATTACCTAATGGAAAAATGACAATTTTGCCAAAAGTCAAATTTTTCAATTAAAGGTTTTTGCGCTGGCTAGAGGTGGTTTTTCGGGCGTAGCGCAAAACTGCAATGGAAAGACCTTTTTTCGCAACTAGAGTCAGGTGAATAAAAAATGGATGCTGACAGACGTACAACAAGTAAAGAAGAAGAAACATGTCACGGTATGTGTGGACACATGAGGAAACCCAATCATTTTTAATTAGTACGAGATAGAGGGGTAATATATAATAATAATGAATATATCTGTAAATCAACACTATATTTACGTTTGTCGCATGGTTATGGAAGACTTTTCACGTCATCTCACGATAATAAATAAACAAATCATCGCATGTGTGATTTAATGGAAAAACCAACATTACGCACTTCTGTTTTTTTGACATTTAGTAAATATCGGTAAAGTTTTGTGCAGATGTCCAATGGAAAAGCGACTACTGAAATGTTTCAGAGTCCTCCAAACACCACCACTAAGACGCTTAATATGACTACGAATATGGAATGCAGAAGTGAAATTACCCATTTATTGTAGGAAATGTGTAAAAGGTTCCTGTGGATAATGTACCTCATATTCAGAATGGGACAGGATGTACGAAACTATATTGTATTACCTCTGCTTATGATACTTTATCAGTACACTGGTGCTGAATTATAACTGGTATTTTTGTAAATAGACTTTCCTGGCTATTTGCATTACAGTCAATAAATGCTTAATTCCTCTTTTTTGTCTTTTTAGGAATTTTGTATTCTGGGTTACTCTTCATTTTACTAATAATACACTGTATACATAGTAATGCTGTCAAAGCTTTTCCTTTAACATTCACAAACCTTGCATTAAAGATAAAATTATTAATCTATTTGGGTTGTTATGTGGTGCTTATACGACTCTCAGTAATGGCAGGAGCTGGCTCTTATAGGAAATGTTAGCTTTCACTGCTGTAATTACAGGCTTTGAGGTAAAATAATGTGCAGGGGAATTATTTGAATGATGTTAAAGGCTCAAAAATAAGCTCTCATGATACTGTTGCATTAACATGGTTGAAATACTGGACATGTCAGCGTATTTTCGGCTTATAATTGAATTTTAGAGCCAAATCTGAGTTGCTTTTAACAAATCCATTGGTCAACCACTACATAATAGATATAATACATTATGTCATGTTCAGTGCAAACATGTAATCAAATTCACCGCACACAAACCACCACAATACTGCTCTACCAGTGCTGCAGTCCTGCAAAAACACACAAACAGAGCGTTGAGCACACTCTGTCATTCTGTATTCATCCATCAAGCCACGCATCCATCATCTTTCCAGTGCTGCCCTTGGTCTTATGGGATATTGGTAGGAATTTATAATATTTACTGGCTCTCCCATCATTGAATGCACCTCATTAGGACACTCCATTATGGACGCCAGCCACATTAGCAGCAACATATGCAAGCAGATTGCCTCTGCCAAACACTGCATATCATTCTGGTCCATTAAAGCAAGTCATTTACCTTGATAAATAGGTAGAGGCTCAGGGGAATTGAAAAGGCAGGGGACTCTTTCCTTCCCTCACTTCATCTTTTTCTTTCTCCTTTGCTGCAATTTTAACATCTCCTTCTGTGTGGGTTTCTGAGCACACTTTCCCCACATGCCATTCACTTGCATCTGTCTTCTTCTGTCTTTCCTTGCTCACTTCTTTGAGCCCTCCAGACTTCTCAACTTTGCAAACTTGAGCCTCTGTGCTGCCTTACACTACCCCGTTCCTTCCTTTTCCATCATTCCATTCCTGCATTCCCTCTACTCCTGCTTGAAATTTTTATTTTTGCCAAGAGCTGCATTTTAAGGAAGGAGGGAATAACAAGAAAGAGTGGGAAAGAGAAGTGGGGGTGGGGGGGTAGGAAAAAGGACAGGGTGTGTTAATTGGAGTGCCTGAGGCGAGTAGTGATGGAAGGAAGAGGGAGAAGAGGAAAGGAGGCCCAGATTCGGGGCCCCCGAAACATTAAATATTAACACCTTTTCTCATCTCTGCCCCTTTAGTGACCTCACTGATTGGTTTGCTCTCTCAGTTGATCGCTCTTTCTATGTGTGTGTGTGTGTTGCTCTCTCACCAAACTGAGTTCCCCCAGAATGTGAAGGTGGCCAGGAGAAGACACGGTGCAGTAATTGGCGGACCTTCTGTGTTGTTGCCCTTTGATTCTAAAAATAATGAAATCTTCTTGATATTTTCATCTGATGTGGTGCCATCCACTGATCTGGCCTTGCTTTTCTTTCTTTGTCATCGTCTCTGTATTAAAGCCTAAATTTGAGCTCTAACAGGGCAAGACACTGGCTATTGTCATGTTAACCACTCTCTAATGGAGGCACATATAATGGCAGTCGATTGGTCAGCTCAGAGACATTAGTTTTATAAATGGCGCAGATATTCTGTATGAGAGATTAGTTCCAATTTTATTCAGTGAACTAATGGCATAGGACATACAGAGAATCCTGCCGATTATCACTGAGACTATATATCAAAGCTACTTTTTGCATGAAGCACTACACAGCACTAAAACTCACAAGTTCCATGTATCCATAGCCCTATTTATAATCCCTTTAAAATATGTCTTTTTTTTTTTTTCAACTGTAGTTCTCTACAGACTAGGGGGGAAGACTGCAAGTCAGCTGTGCAAATTCATACTTCTGCTAGTGCCTCTGTCTCACTTTCTTTTTCTCTCCTTTCTTACCATATATCCTTGTCCTCATTTTCCTGTCTTGACCCACAGAGGACAAAACACCCACTCCCACTCATCCAACACCCAAACACCTACACACACACACACACACACCAAACATGCTAAGTGACCACACCACTCCAAACTCTTGTGTTGACCTTTCACCCCGTTGGCCAGGAAACAGGACTGGCGAAGGGGAATCACTAGTAGACAAGGAGTGTGTGAAAGGCCGACCTTGTTGCCCACTTCACACTGTTTGTCTAGACCTCTAAACTACAGTGACATGACACAACACACACACACATTTGTAAAGCTGTGATTTATCAGTTGCAACTGCACACACTGTGATGTTACCTCCGTGCCCTCAGCCCGTCTGTCTAGCACAACAGATACTGTCATATACAAAAGCGTGCACATGCAGCTTGGCTCAGAGGCATCATTTGTCAAGTCAGTGAGCTTTGTGATGACTCTGGGTTCTGGATTTTATTGTGTTGTGAAGGATACACAGATGCTGATATTCTTGGGTTTACTGCTTTGCAGGAGACTGAAGTGTACGCAGGCTAATTGCTAATAGCTTTATGTTTGACTCAGCTGCATTACGTCAACGTCAAGTCCCTGGGAACATCAAACCTCGTCTAAACCACTGTCCTTGTTCCCTCCCTTTGCCTCCGTCCTCTGGTTATCCTCTCGTATATTAAATGAAGTTCAACGAATGAATCTAAATTAAGTTGTTTCAAGTGCTAATCACATCAACTCAGGCTTTGCAGAACAGACGGGAAAGTAAAAATGAGGAGAGAGAGAGAGAGAGAGAGAAAATAGAGCTAATGCAAGAACTTTCTCAAAACAGATGCCAAAAAAAATAATAAAATCTATCCTTGCACTCTCTCCTATGCCCTGTCTTCTCTCCTCTGTCTGTAAACAGGCAGTAGCCGATGATTTAGCACCAATGAATAAACAAACCTGTAAACACTATCTCCTCTGCTAGACTCAAATGACCCTTTGGACCAGCTGCAACATGAATATATGAGTGAGTATGTGTTTGTGTTGCCGCAGGGTCACAGGTGTGAATTTTACCTCCACTCAGGTGGTGCGTTTACAAGCCCAGACAGAATCACGGCCCCTCCATATCCTGTAATTGTAGTGGAGAGGTTTTGCATCTCTACATCCGGGATCAGACTATCTCACCCTTAATCAAGTACCCTTCACTTATACATCAAACATAACCCTCATAAAACATAAGTCAGATCCATGAAAAACAGCAGAGGTGCACAGTTTCAACAAGAAATGAAACTCAGGAGATATTGTTGTGTTTGACTCCAATTAGAGGCCCAGATATGGTCTTAGTTATGACTGCAGGAGCTTTTGACCCATCTGTGAGTGGTCAGATGAGATTTACAAGATTACCAGTCTGATTCTCCCATTCCTGATTGGTTGTAACTGGTACTTTTGAGCACCACCATCAATGTTTTATTGATAAAAATAAAATATAAAAAATAAAAGCTTGCTGTGGATTTTTTTGCAAAGTTCGCTGTAGTTAAAGCCAGGTTGTTGTATTGAGCTCGTTCATTAGAAGTTTCTCAAAAGTCTTGACTAGTACTTTGAAGTAAACTCTTTTTAGTGAGGATCTACAGAAGAAGCAGAAAACTACCAATTAGTCCTCACTTTCTTCCCTACTTTTTCCAACCTCTACTCCTGTTCTTAT
Source organism: Sphaeramia orbicularis (assembly GCF_902148855.1). NCBI lineage: Eukaryota > Metazoa > Chordata > Actinopteri > Kurtiformes > Apogonidae > Sphaeramia > Sphaeramia orbicularis. The sequence goes on along the minus strand of NC_043972.1, from coordinate 38,475,789 downwards.
TCTTTATACTCTCTTTGTATTTGTCTTTGAGTTATCCTACTCTAAGCCCCTTTTAACACAGCACTTCTGCTACAGGAATATTTCACCTTTATTCTGGAACAACGTCTGTGTAAATTAAATGGTGGGATCATTTGGTCCCACCTTTATTGCGGCTTTGTAACACCTCTGGAGGTAGTAACAGAGCTGTGATAAAGGTGGAATCATGATTTCGGAACATTATGTAAAAGGAACACCTATCGTTCTGTTGTGGCTAAAATAACGAAGAAACCACAACTTCTGGATGGTGTCAGGGAATCTCTCCCATTCTTTATTCAACAGGGGTTTTAAACAGGGGTGATCTGAACATCATTACTACCATAAAAGGAATCAACCATCTGATGGGTACGTGATAGACTCTTTAGCCAAATATGATGTTATGTTATTAATGACTCTCTTAGAATGGTTTGGAAATGTGCTTGTGAGAACTTCCAGTCTTCTCGGCTGTCACCACTAAGCTGTCCAAAGTTCTGTCAATTTGCCAGGTCGCTGTGACCTATTGATAGGCCTTCAAGGAAACAGGACACACATAACCACACAATTTACCAGAAGTTACTCAACTTCATGAAATGAGATCACCATACTAAATATTTTCCCCAATAGTTCCTCAACCAAGGTGTCGTTTTGATGACGAATTGTGTGTGCGACCCCGTGCCGAGAGATTTAGAAATAAGTGTGAGCCGTGCACAGTAAACAAACATATCGGAGCAGACCAGAAAGATGAACTGGGGAGACGCCGAGATCCGTGAGCTGTTGTCACTTCAGGCGGAGGACTCCATCCATGCTAACAATTGTGGAACAGTGAAAGACGGGTCGACTCTGGAGAGGTTAGCAACACCATTATGCTCGGGGTATTTCCGATGTGCAAGTTACATCACACTATACGCTGCGCTGCGTCACTGCCCCTTTGATTCCCGAACGCAGTAAATGCTGTACAGTAAACACACATATCAACGCCGCCAGAAAGATGAAGTGGGGAGACGCTGAGATCCGTGAGCTGTTGTCACTTCAGGCAGAGGACTCTATCCATGCTAACATTTGTGGAACGGTGAAAGGCAGGCCAACTCTGGAGAGGTTAGCAACACCGCTATGCTTGGGGTGTTCCCAATGTGCAAGTTCTACGTCACACTATATGCTGCATTGCATCACCGCCCCTTTGATTCCAGAATGCAGGTCCGCTGTGTAGAAGTTCAGCCTGTCTCACCTCTGTTTGGCTGTGAAAATCGTTTAATGGTGGAAAAAAGGTGGGATCACCATCTCACCTTTTTTCCAGGATCTCTGTGTAAAAGTGGCCATTGTTAATAACAATTTGGTTGAAATTAATATCTGAGTGCTCCACTTTGTGCCTGTGCTCCATTCAGTCTGTAATGCATGCCCCTTATATTACTTTTATTAGGAATATCCCGGCAGACAGACAGTGACTTTCTGACTCTATGTTTATGTTTTTTGTTTCCTTGGTTTCTGAGTGGTTTTACTTCTTGAATACGTTTAGTTCTGTACACGGCTGTCATGAGAACAGCTTCCTCTCTCCATGTCTGTCACTCTCACAGTGCGTGTCTGTCTCAGCCTTTTCTTCCCTGCCGTCTCTTAAGTGGCATTCATTGTTGGGGAGTGTGTGTGGTGTGTGCTTTGCTGCAGCTGCTGTTCCTGCACTGCACCTGTTCTTGTCTCATCAGTTAGGCGTTGACGGACTCCAGGCCTTACATGGACCCACCCTGACACTAGTGGTGTGACCCAGTCTGGCCCCGTCATCCCCCCACCCACTCACGTCACACACGCAAGCATACTGTATATCAGAAATACACACCCAGATACCCAGTCTGCTATACATCTTCAACAGTCTGCCATTCACACTTTGACAGCAAGCAGCGATAAATAAAGCATTGACCTAACTACCATTTACCTACCACTACAGTAAATAAACACCATTCTTTTTTACATGGGAGCCTTTTATGTTTATGTCCCCCTTATGTGTTGTGTTTGTCCAGCAAAAGGAAACAAGCAGAACAAGCTGAATATCCTAAAGGAGCACAAACTGTTCCCATTCACCAGTGGGTACAAACTAATGTGAGCCCCGAGTGAATGTGAAAGGACCATAAACACAACATTCGAGTCAGCTTTCTCACACAGATAATGGGTCGTTAATGTCCCAGACTGGAACTTAGGGCACCCTGCCACGCCTGTAACTGTACTACGCAGACCCATCTGGCTCATGGTGGGGATTCCTGTGAGTCAGCCACACCAAGGCTGTGCTCACAGTAGCCAGTAGAGCACGTGGTGGGAGCCGAGGCTGGTAAAGAGTTAGCATTGCCTCCACCATCAGAAAGTTGTTTGAAACTGCTGTACTGAAGAAATGAGTTTAGCTTTTTTTCTTCCAACATTACTGCTAACTTACTGGACAGACCACACTGGTATGTAGCACCACCAAGCCATTTCATTTATGCTCAACTTTAAATACGCACACGTATCTACAGCATGCTCTGTCCATTCTTTGCATTCTGTATTTCTCTCCATCCTCTGGGAGCTTGCATATGAGAACCCAACCAGAGAATATGGAGCAGTACCACTGGAAACCATGGGGACAGAGTTGAGATTTGAAGAGAATCATTTTCAGAAATGGTGGAATTTTTCAATGAGCGAAGCAAGGTTATAATAGTTTTGGATTTTTCATTATAGTTTAGTTTTATTAGTTTTGACTTTTTTTCTCTAATTCAGTTAGTTTTAATTAGTTTTTAGAGCAGATTTGCAAGTTTTTTTAATTTTCATTATTTCTAAATGCTTAGTTTTAGTTTAGTTTAATTTCTTTATGTCTTTTATCTTCTTCTCTGTCATATTCAAATAAATCCCAGACAGGACTCTGCTGCTTTCTCCCAACTTTAGTCTCCATGTTTCCAGGTAGAGTGGGGACGAGAGGAAGACGACTAAACGACAAGTGACAAGAAGTGACGGACCGTTAAATATCATACGGTGCCAGCAGCTAAAATTGCTTAAGGGAAACAAATTGATTTCATATCAATCCGACACTGACAAAGACGAAAACAAAAGGAATTTTATCCATAATTTTTATACGTTTTAGTTAGTTTTTAAGCACACAATACAGTTTCAATTAGTTTTCATTTTTTCTTTTAATTATAGTTATTATTTACTTCAGTTAATGAAAATGTTTTTACAATACTAGTTTTCATCATTTCCTTAGTTTTTGTTAATGATAATAATCTTGGAGCGAAGGTGTGAATTAGTGAAAAACTACTGACATGTTTACAACAACTACCTTTCTCAATATCATTAGTAAAACCATGATGTTCTTATTAGTGTAACTTAACATTGGTCACATTACAGATCAGCTGTTTGTCAGGAAAAATATATTTTCCTCACTAAACAGAAGCTCAGAGGAGTGATACGAATCAAATGTTGACTTTCCAAACGCAATCCTTCCATTCAACACTGCCCCTTAATTATGTGTAACTCTCAGTTTCTCAGTTAAATGTATCGTAAAGAGGTGATTTCTACTGAAATTTACCTCCTTTGTATTACTACGTAAAATTAGCTGCAGAGACCACAACAATTTTTTATACCAGGCTGATTGCGTTGAAGTAGGAGCCCACTATTTGAAGAAAAGGCAGGTTTTGGCACTTGGCACTGGCTTCATTTTTCAGCCCAGGAGGTTGGGTGAGGGTGAGGCTTGTGGGTCAGTGTGTTTAGCAGTCACAGCTCAGACCTAGGAATTAAATTAAGACTTAGAGAAGTGAGTTTCCCTGCTGATGTCCCCACCACAACACTAGACCTTGTGTTGAGTATTACCAGACTGCTGAAGTAAGAAGCTGTGTTTACATTCTTTGTTTTACTTTGTGATAAGAGGGAGAAGTATGGTGAGCAGATAATGTGCAATGGAGATGACTTTGCAAGGTCAAAAAATATGTCGACCGTTATGGAAAATAAGATTACTCAGCACCTTGTGACTGCTTGAAGAACACATCATTTGTCCAAAAATAACCTCTGAACAAAGAATTAAAAATGTGATGTATGTACTGCTGATTAAAATGGAAAAGGTCAGTGTGAAATGAAAAACCTGCTGATTAGTAGAAAGGACTGAAATAAGGTTTTTTTTTTATTCGTACTTTATGACCTTTGTGTGTGTGTGTCCTCATGCTGGAGGTTTCTCCATCCTCGTGACATTGAAGCTGAGTCTTCTGCAGCAGGACACTGTTTGCTTTGCCAACAATCAAACACACTAATCCTGTTAGAGTTCAAGGATGTTTTGGGCTACACATACACACACGTACAATACACTCAGGTACAAAAATGCACACTAACTGCCACTGTTCATCCATCAGCACTAAGTTAGAGTTATTCTATCCTTTTCACATGTATACTCTTGTCTTGCATAAACTCTTTTTTTTGTTTTTCTGCTTTCACACCCTTAGCACCACCATCCAGGTGTATGTAGTTGACTTAAATAAAGATACCACCATGAACATCACTCTTGTTTGGGTTTGCAAGGCGTCGAGCACGTCCTAACAATAAATGACATTTGTGGGGGCTCTAGTTTTTGATACGAGTGATGGGCCTTTTCTTCCTTTTATGCCCTTCTTGCATTTCTTATTTTCTCTCAGCTTCTTTTGAGTGTCTTGCATTTTCTTTGTCTCCTCTCTCTGGTCTTACTCTTTTCAAACACCCGACCACATGTATGTGCAGACAAGGCACAGGGCACAGTTGTGCCCTGGGTATTAAAGAATGCTCTTTGAGAATGGGGAATAAAAAAGGGGAGAGTGTGAGAGAGAAAGAAGTTCCTGGTTTGAAGTCCAGAATACGACAGTAGGTGAAGGGAGAACAACAGAAGAAAAGAGGACAGAAGAGGGAAGATCCAACCGGCTCTTTTAGTAATGAGGGGCACCGGCTTGTGTGTCAGACTAAGAAAGAGATGCAGCCATAGAGAAAAGTAGATGGAAAAAGGCAAAAGGAGGCACATACAGAGAGTATTAAAGATAGCTTGACATTAACATTTCAGTAGATGTGGGAATGACACAGCTCTCTGGGTCTCCTTGACTCTGCCACGCTGCTTTGACTGTGCACTTGGATCTTCTTTGTACACACAATGTGCGTAACCGTGGCTCTTGAGGGTACTTCAGTTACTCATAAATATCACATGTATTATAGATATACTGTAAGGGAGTGTATGTGTTGTGTGTGTGTGTGTTTTGTGTGTGTGTGTGCATATGGGTCGCAGTCTGACCGTCTCGTTCCCATCTGTCTTTCTACCCGGTCACGCACCCCATCACACACCACCTCACACACACACACACACCCACACACACACACACACACACACACACACACACTTTTCCTTTCTGGTTAAATCCGATTATCTGGCCTGCGTCAGCTAACGAGACCCCCATGTAGCCAGTTTTACTCCCCCTCCCCAGCGTCCCCCCAAACCTCTTTCTTCCTCACTCACTTAGACACACACAGTAATGGCCAACAGCCTGTGTCTAAATACACAAACACACATTCTGTTCTCGGCTCAGATTGGACAGAGGCCTCTCTAATTAAGCTTTAATTGCCCGTCTCTGTCAGTCCAGCTGCCATGTGTGTAAAACATAGAGGGCCGGTCTCATTGATCACTAAAACATATTGTGACTGACACTAAAAGATGAGTGTACAAAAAGAAAATGAGAGTGAGGCACAGAATAAAATTGAATCAAGAGATAGGGAGGAGGAGGAAGAAAAACTGACAAAGGAAGTGAGTCAGAGAGAGAACCATGATTGCTCTCAGTTATATATGAGCCGTTTTTGTTAGAGAATTAACTTCTTTTCACATTTACCTGCTTTAAACCTGTCACTGGCCAAGTTTCTTTTTTTTTTTTTTTTTTTAAAGTTTAGGTTCATCCTCAAAGATTAGGGGGAAGAAACACTTGAATTTAGAAATGCCCACCCGCAGCTCTGTCCACTTGGTCCATATCAATAGACCTAATATTAAAGGTAGATGATCCTGACACTGTTTCGTGCCGTTATGGAAAACTGAATCCACATTTCCAACCCAATCCAATCCAATCCAATCCATTTTTAGTTATAAAGCACAAATTTAAAGAAACACAGTTTTCCAAAGTGTTGTAGAGTAAAATAAATACAGTAAAAACATAATAAGAGGATAAAATTCTAAGATAAAAACACAATGAAACATAATAAATAAATAAATATATAGATTGTCCACCTCAGATAAAATATCCATGCACATAAAATCAAAAACCTATTTGGTCTGAAAAGCCAAAGAAAAGAGGTGGGTTTCCATTTCCAAACTTCTTTGTTAAAACACAGAGCAGAGCAGTAGATATGTGTCCAGGTCACATCTTGACAGAATCTGATCTGCAATCTGTAATTATTAGCTATCAGTCATGTATTCAACCTCCCTGCCTGTCTGAAAACACCTGTGATTGACCAGAAACCTGCATCACCAAGTAGATCTTCTACAGCAGAAGTCAGACCACTTGAATTACAATACCCTGGAAGGTAATCATGGATTTTTCATCATGACAATAAAGATCTATCAAGTGATTTTAAAGGTGCAATATGTAAGATTTGTGCATGATCCTGGGAAGTTTGTATTGTGCTGGGAATTGGTTATTGTTGATAAAAGCTAACAATGGCTAGTGTTGCATTTGCGCACATAGAAAACTTGACCCAAGTCCTCTTCATAGAAACTAATGCAAAGGCAATTGGAATGCATCAATGTAGACAACCTAAGTATTATTGGAAAGCAATCTTTTTTAAGGTTTTTTTTTTTAATCCTTGGTTCATACATTGGAAATAAAAAAGTAATGAGTACATGTTAATATCCTCATAGAATAAATATACACTGCAGTAAATAATTATTCCCACTCTGTGTCTTTGTCTAGATAATTTGTTTGCATGGTTTTATATAATAATCTTAAATAATTTTGTAAGAGACAAAAACTCATTTTTGGTGATATGGTGGCATAGTGGTTAGCACTTATGCCTCACAGAAAGTTTACCATTTTGAAGCCTTTCTGTGTTGACTTTACCTGGTCTATCTTCTGTCCTCCCCAGCCCACCCATTAAAACCTTCTTTCTTTCCTTCTTTCTTTCTTTCTTTGGTTGTTAACACTCTAGCAGCAAAATTATGGGTTGAATTCATACAAAATTGGGTTTATAGATTGCCAGTGACCCAGAACAGATGTGATTACATTTTGGGAAAAGTAGGTCAAAGTTTCAATTTTTTAGGAATTTTTATTTATTCATTTATTTTTTTCCCCTTTTACTTACAATGGACAAAATTTCACATGTCTTAGCAGCAAAATTATTAGTTGAATTCATACAAAATTGGGTGTATAGATTGCCATTGACTGAGAATAGATGTGATTACATTTTGGGAAAAGTAGGTCAAAGTTCAAATTTTTTATGATTTTTTTTTCTCCACTTACCAACGGGAAAATTTCAAACATCTATAAAAACATCAATTTTGTTTCAATTTACTTCAAACTTGGCACATATATAGAGGCAAATGATATGCTGACATCACCACATGCAAGACATGATGTCATCAGTTGGATCGATGCCAAAATAAGCTACAATACATGCGAGGGGCGGGGTTTGTTGTGCCTGACACCACTTATTTTTTAAGAGTTTGTTTTCTTAGGTTTCAGTATTAGTTATATATAGGGATGGGAATCGAGAACTGGTTCTTTTTGAGAACCGGTTCCCACTGGCTCGATTCCTTGGAATCGTTTGCCTGCCTGCTTAACGATTCTGCTTATCAATTCCGCCTTCGTTGTGCATGCACGATGACGTCACACGTATGCTGCATTGTTTTGGTCAGAATGTAGCCAACATGGCATTGAGGCAGAAACGGTCTAAACAGACGACACCAGGTCCACTTACTTGGAACACGTGCAAAGCTTCCATGTCTTCAAAAGGGTGGAATCCCTCCAATATCCTCAAACATTTGTCCACAGCATGTGATTCATTTACAGGAATGTCACATATTTGTCGTATGTGGCTTAGTGGCGCTTGTGAATGTAGCGGCAGAGTGAACGCTTGGCCGGTTCCAGTGTGGGCAACAAACGTCGTAACTCCTCAAATACAAGTTTCCGAAGGTAAGAAGGGAAAGGAAATGAGGTGCACAACAATGGGAGACGAGCCGAGCTGAGTCGAACCAGTTCCACGTACTAGAAATGCGGCAATAGAGGAATTAGTAAAGCGTCTTTAGTTTCACTTTCACTGCAACCCCCCTCCCACCCTGGCCCAGCGTCATCTGTTATTATTATTTGTACATATTGTATATGTTCTATTTTCTGTGCAGAGATGGAAATATAAAAGACAGTTAATGCAAACACACCCGTTTGTACTCTTTTATTCCCTCATGAGAATCAATAAGAGAATTGGATCGATAAGCAATATCGATAATGGAATCGGAATCGTTAAATTCTTAATGATTTCCATCCCCAGATATATATTTAATGTCTGGTGGTTTCAGATGATGTGAATGCCACATTGTAACCAGCAGAATTCAATTCAGTTTTGCCTGTAATCTGGCAATTCCCAAATATTGGGATTCTGAGTTTTCAAAAGATGAAAAACAAATTACTCAAGTAACAAAGTTAAGATTTTGCCTCTGTCCTTGTGCCAGAAAGTCACTTGATTTAATGCGGTATGTGTGTGAGTGTATATTTTTCCCCATGCACCACTTAACAGAGCTCTAAAATCCTGAGCGCTGCCTAAAAGTGCATTGCTCTCCATTTGCTCTCACATTCTTGTAGGTTTGCTTGTCTGGCTTGCTGTTTGAGTTGGCGCAGAAACAGAGGAGGATTTTCTTTTGGGCAGCGTTCTCCTCACAAACGCAGAACATGAGACCGCGTGTTTGTAAAACCGATGTCGGTTCACTCGTGAGCTACCGAGCTGACAGAACCAAATATTTAGAGAGATGAAGAAAATGAGGCGAGATAGAAATAGAAACAAGTGGGAAGTGAAAAAGTGTGGTAAGAGGAAGCGAAAAGACATTACGACAGAGAGAATTGAATCTTTTCATCAAATGTCAGTGCTTGGCTGACTCTTGACCTCTGTGTGGTTAGTGTGTTTGTGTACGGCCCTGGTGGAATGTCATTTACACACTCCTGCCTCTTTCACGCAGCCATATCATGTGTTTTTGACAACTCTTCTTATTATCTCCACTATATGTCCTGTCTGCCTTCTCATTTCCTTCAATGTCTTTCTTCCTCACAGTATAGTGATAACAAGGTGGCCATCCCTCAGCGTCCTCTCATCTCCCTTTAGACATTTTCAGCAAACACTCTTTCATCCTCCCTGTCTGCGTTTCTCTTCCCTGTTATTAAAAACGAGTCTGTCAAACAACTATGATTCCCAGAAGTCCATCCTCCCCACTCTTGGCTTTTTTACACAACAAATAAATTATTAAACTGTGGATTTTGTAGTCCAGAAATTGATTGCATGATTAATTTATTTTTTCATACAGTATTTGGGGGCAGGGTTGTTCTTTAGAAACATGTAAATCCTAAATATGAATATTAATTTGAGTGTAAATTTCTTTCTTTTTAATGACTATAATAAATTTTGGGTTTGTAGTACAGAAAGGTTTCGGAGGATGCGACTGAGTGTTTGTTTACTATATCCCTGATGCATCCATTACTAATTCAGCACATATATTTTCTAGTCTTTGATTTTAAGGGGGAAAAAAATGCCTCTTTAGCTGTCAAATCAGCCAATTTAAGTGTGTTCTCATGCACTCATCGCTCCTATAAACCTAATGTACAGCAGACATGTGGATCATGTTACATAGACTAAGAACAAAGCAGTGTTAGCGTATTGATTTTTAAGTCAGACCACAAAATTAATTTGTCTTGTGCACTTCTCATTTAAACAGCATTGCCTTTGTTTGTTATTTCCCCACTTTTACGCTTTACTGAACCACAGGTTTTATAACTCTGACTTCATTAGCAAAAATGGAGCTCCGTTGCTTCCTCAGCTTCTTATTGTGCTTCCTCTTCAGATTCTTTTTCCACTCCTCCCTCATTGCCTGCCTCTCAGTAATCCAATCTCATTGTCATGTTGTTTACACCACAGCAAGATGTGAGAGTTACACATCTATAGTGTTTCCTATCCCCGTAGGAACTAGTCTGGGTCCATTATGTCCCCACCAACTGCATACTCTATCCTATTGAGATCTGGAACACATTGTGCATCCTAATGTCTCCACTGAATGGAGGACAGGACACAGACGGTCTCAGTCACGAGGACCTTCTAGCTTCCCTCGAGGTCACTCAACACTTTTACACCAACTTTAGAGGAGGCTGTTAAAAGCTGTCAACTTGTTATAGCTTAAATTTGCAATATTTATCATAAATGCAGACCCAGGTTCATGGAGCTCAACATTCAACAACCTTTCTAACAGTATAATCCACTTCGCTATTGATCCATATGTTGGGTTGCTGTAAACAACCTCCTCTTCTTAGCCCGTAAAGACCCAAACAGCCTCTGGCAACCAAAACCATCTACTGATGTCAAACATTAATACCTGTTGATCCTCTAATCCTGTCAATACATGTAAATAATTAGTGTAAAAACAGTTTGTCATCTTTTCACGGTCATCAGATATGACCCATTTAGATGTTCAGCAGCTCTGTTAGCTTCTACAAGATTGATTCACCAGTAAAACCCATGGAGTTTGATAAATGACAGTGGATGGAGACATTTGTTTTATGTTCAGTTGATGATAGATTTTACTGAAAAAGTCACTTTTCTTCAGTTTTCTCTGTTTTTGATATAATAACCCTCAACTTTACTCTGAGCTTTAATGAACATCTACATGATTAGTGAATTAAATAGAGGAAAAAGTGATTTTCACTGAACAAATACAAAATACAGTAGATAATATTATAAGATGGTGTTCAATCACTTTAGACAGTGATAATCAAAGTGTGTGGTCCGTGAGAGAATGTCGTAAAAAGTCTAATCTATATCAGTGTTTCTGAAATCGCCCTCATCTGACTTCCAGTGCAAAGTTACAAGAATAGATAATTGTTTTCTAAATTAAAAGTGAATCAAATGAGTCTAAATAAGCCTAAGAGTCGACTGTTATTGAATTTGTCTATGCCAACCAATGTTTTGAGTCACCGTCTCTATACAGTTACATTACCCAGGTTGCCTATTGTCATATCAAAGACCTCTCATGACTTGTGAATTGTGGTGGAAATGAAGTAGAATAACTAACTAATCAGAAATGAAGCGTGAAACAAAATGAAACAAAATAAAGAGCGACTTGAACATTTATAAAATACAACAATGGCTCGGTGACAGAAGAGAAAAGCTGGAGAAACAACGACCAGTGTTAGCAACAAGGTGCAAAGACATTCTGTTAGCATCGAGCTGTTAGCACCATTTGTAATATACTGCAGACTTAATTTGTAATATACAAAATATAATAATATTGTAATATAGGCTGTTTAAAAAGTTTTTTTGTTTGTTTGTTTTTTGTTTTTTTTTTGGGGGGGGTGGCTGGCCGGCTGGTTAGGTGGTCCGTGATTTTTTTTTTTTTTTAAATGATAAAGTCAGAACCCCTGACTTAATAAAAGTCAAATATTGGAGAAAAACATATTTTGGAACTTTATGGGTTAATAAGTCACTAATATTCTCCCTGAGGGCAGAGCTTTAAAGTTAGGACTTGTGGAAGCGTTAGATTGAACTATGATGTGATGAAACTGAATACCAATACAGCAACAACAGAAAGTGAATTATGCTGCAGAGGAGTAGTTTATATGGACGTCTGGATTCATGGCCGCACTGTGGGTTGTCTGTGGTATTCTATATTAAAACAGGGTACAGTTTACTGCTCTACAATATACTGTTTCCTCTGGAGGTTGAACATTACTATGATGTTAAAGGCTGATATAAGAATCATCCAACCACTGTCCATGTGTTTAATTTTGTGTGAGCATCAAAGTCAAAGTAATAAATATCGACATAAATACATCCGAATCACTGATCAATCTGTCAGAAATTTGTTTAATATTATTTACTCTTGTGTTGGACTTTTGAATAGAACTTTTAAGGTTTTTTGTTAGTGAGTGACGTAGAGGCTTTTTTAGCTCACCAGATGATAGGCCATGAGCAATTGTGAAAGCTCTGCTTCCACCGTCATCTTCAAATTATTATCTTTGTCATTATCATCTTTGTCATTATGATCTTTGTCATTATCATATTTGTCATTATCATCTTTGTCATTATGATCTTCCTCATTATCCTTTTTGTCATTATCATCTTCATCATTATCATCTTTGTCATTATCATCTTCGTCATTGTGATCTTGTCATTATGATCTTTGTCATTATCCTTTTCGTCATAATCATCTTTGTCATAATCATCTTTGTCATAATCATCTTTGTCATTATCCTTTTCGTCATTATCATCTTCGTCATTATCGTCTTCGTCAGTATCATCTTCGTCAGTATCATCTTCGTCATTATCATCTTTGTCATTATCATCTTCGTCATTATCATCTGTCGTCATTATGATCTTGTCATTATGATCTTCGTCATTATCATCTTTGTCATTATCATCTTTGTCATTATCATCTTCGGCATTATGATCTTTGTCATTTCATCTTCATCATTATCCTTTTCGTCATTATCTTCGTCATTATCCTTTTCGTCATTATCATCTTCGTCTTATCATTTTCGTCGTCATCATCTTCATCATCATCTCTTTGTCATTATCATCTTTGTCATTATCATCTATGTCATCATCATCATCATCATCTCTCGTCATCATCACCTTTGTCATTATCTATGTCATCATCATCATCATCATCTTCGTCATCATCACCTTTGTCATTATCATCTATGTCATTATCATCTTCGTCGTCTTCATTAGCAATTTCTTCAAACATCGTCTCCATGGAAACTACTGATCAGATTCATTTAAAACTTCATATGTAGCCTCCTTGGGCCAATGTCTACAAAGTTTGGTCACAGTTTTGATGGCTCATAACATGTAAATGGTTACAGACATCAATATATTTACTATTGGTCACTGATGGAAGTCATATATGGACTTTCATTTAATTAGTTGAGTTCTCCTCCAGTGAAAGTACCGCCCACTTCTGTTGGGAGATTGATCTCCTGCACCACAGGACTAGTGCCAGAACTGGACAACCTCACAAATTCTACTTGTTATTGATTTATTGATAGAACATGCCAGTGAGATACAGGGCTATTGGTCCTATTTTTATTCATGGTAAGTATTTTTATTGATCAAACAAAGCAGGCCCAGCTATATTTTCTCATATAAGTTCCAGGGGAAAGTACAATAAGATGTAAGTCTGTCTTAGTGTTTTTCTAATATTGTGCAGCCCTATTAGATTTTATGTGTGTGTGGTCTATGTGTTTACCCTCTAGTGATGTTCTGGTGTCCGTTGTCATCTCTTAAACCTTACAATACTACATGTGTTTGCTTTATTGTCCCTCTGTGGGCGTGTATCGCATGAATAAATGTGTGTGTCTCTGTAGCTGCACTTCCAGCGGGGGAGGTTCCCCACTTAAAAGCTTGGAGAAATCGCAGACCCTGGACTCTTGTTGTGTTTGTGTAGTTATGTGTGTGTGTTTGTGAGGAGTGATGAGTGTGAACTGCCCAGGGCACTTCAGGAAAAGGCGTGCTCCACTGCTGATAAAAGTCCTGTGCGGATGCCACGCGGCCGTCCCCGGTTCTCGTAACACACTAGTTTAACAGACGGAAAGCCTGAGGGCATTAAACAAAACACACAGCGTTTCAATCTAATAACAAGAGAAAACTGTTGTCATTGTGGCTTTATTTGTCTTAGCTTGCTATTCTTTCCATCTCATTGCTTCTTGCCTTTTTTCACAAGCACTGTACTTTACTGAAGTGTACTGATTACTACAAGTTGTAAATTTGTCTATTGTTCTTTTCACTGTATACTGTATATATGATGTTACTGTATATATATGTTTTTATATTTAGAGCTTTATATATGTATTTTTTTAAATCTTTTTCTGTTGTATTGATAGTTTTTTTCTCCTACTTCTTTTTATTATATTTAAATGGCACAATGTAGCACCCAATAATTTTCCCCTTGGATTAACCCATAAAGACCCAGTGCTACTTCTGTGTTTGTTCTCAAATGAATTTTTCTCTATATTTAATATTTCTTAAGTAACTTATTACCATTTATTCTAAAATTATCCTCTGGATTTTGTGTTTTTTAAGAGATAATCCGGATTTTCCTATATTTAATTCACTGATCATGCAGATGGTCGTAAAAGCAGTAAATTCAAAGGTTATTATATCAAAACAAACAAAACAAAAAAAAAAACTGAAGGAAAAACGGTATTTTTCTTTAAAATCTGTCATTAATTGAACACCAACCCAGTGTCTCCATCCACTGTCATTCATCCGACTCTATTGATTTTACTGTTGAATCAATGTTGTAGAAGATGACGGTGTTTCCATGTTCATCACGGACCTCTGAACATCCAAATGGGTCATATCTAATGACCATAAAAATATGACAAACTATATTTTACTCCAATTTTTACCTCCGCCAAGGAGGTTATGTTTTTGCCAGGGTTTGTTTGTCTGTCTGTCTGTTTGTTTGTCTGTCCGTTGTGCAACATAACTCAAAAAGTTATGGACAGATTTTGATGAAATTTTCAGGGTTTGTTTGAAATGGGATAAGGAAGAAATGATTAATTTTGGTGGTGATCGGGGATGGGGGGGCCCACGGGGGGGCACTGATCAGCCTTGGCGGAGGTCTGCGCTCTCCGAGTGCTTCTAGTTTTACATGTATTGATATGATTAGTGGATCAACAGGTATGAAACATTTTACATCAGTAGATAGTTTTGGTCACCAGTGGCTGTTTGGGTCTTTATGGGTTAATAAAGTATTCTGATTCTTATACTGAAGTGAGTAAATTTCTGTTTCTGTTTATTTTTTCCTGCCATGACAGCATCCATTTTAACATTCATCCATTAAAAACACCAATTCTCTCGAGTTCTATGTACTTTTGACTGACGATCATGTTGGTATTGGCTGCTTTTACGTTCAGAGAAGAGTTTTTATAAATCATTTTACATCATTCACACATAGATGTTCCTTCAAGCCTTTTTTGACATTCTTATTTCATTCTCTGTTTACAGTTTGCAACGGGACTGTGACTGTGAAAGTGACTCCCGTTGTGGAAGTGGAAAAAGGTGAAGCCATCAGTCTACCCTGCACATACACCGTCTCGTCATCATCAAGCAAAGCTGTCATTGAATGGTACATTGTAAGTAGTTTCTTGACATATTTTTTCTATATCTATATTTATCCTCTATAATAACAGTTTACTTAACTAGTCTGACTTTATGTTACCTTGAACCCCTGTGCTACGGTTCTCTTTCCAGTTTGTAATGGTTTTTTATTTCTCTGCAGTAAGTTGCTCTTCTCACTACAAAAATCAAAATCTTACCAAGTGTATTTTTCTCATTTCTAGTCCAAATATCTCATCATACTTGAAATAAGACATAATCACCTAAAGACTAACTTGTAAGTCAGATAGAAGAACTTATTTTTAGACAATAGATCTAGAAAATCTTATTTCAAGAAACCTTAGATACGATAATTTTCACTTGTTCCATTGGCAGATTTTTTTGCTTGAATTAGGCAAAAAAAAAAAAAGAGATTTTGACTAGAAATTAGAAAAATACACTTGGTAAGATTTTGATTTTTGCAGTGCTTAAGAGTTTAATCTCAAATGTTTTTTCAGCATAAGTTGTAACACCTGTCTGATCTCTGACCAACTTTTAAAATGTGTATGTAGGGGTAAAATGGTGCAGGAGCTAATATGTACCGGCCTCACACTTAGTAACTGCAGTTTGGAATGTATAAACATGCTGACACTTGCTATGTTAGTGATTATATTCCTGCTTGCAAGTAGTTGAATAAAACTCCACAAAGGCACCATTATTCCTGAAATTTACACTATTCACTCATTTAACCCATAAAGACCCAGTGCTATTTTCGTGGCAACTACCAAATGAATTTTTCTCCATGTTTAACATTATTTTTTTAAGTGAATTAAAAGAATTTATTATAATATTATCCTCCGTATTTTGCATTTTCAGTGTAAATCATGCACTTTCCTATATTTAATTTGCTGATCGTGTAGATGTTGATGAAAACTCATAGTAAATTCATAGGTTATTATATCAGAAAAAGAAAAAAAATGAAGAAAAAGTGTTGTTTTTTAGCAAAGATATCAATAATTGAATGTAAAAACAAGTCACTGTCATTTATCAAACTCCATGGGTTTTACTGATGAATCATTGTTGTTGAAGAGGATGGTGTTTCCACGGTAACTACGGAGCTTCTGAACGTCCAAATGGGTCATATCTGATGACCATGAAAAGATGACAAACTGCATTTTACACCAATTATTTAAATGTATTGATAGTATTAGTGGATCAACAGGTATTAAACATTTTATATCAGTGGATGCGTATGGTCACTAGTGGTTGTTTGGATTTTTATGGGTTAAGGCTATTAAATGTTGGGTGATTGGGTTATGATAATATATATATATTTTTTTTTTTTTCAGACAGTTTTATTTAAACTTTTTTCAATACACATAACCAAAGCAAATACTCTTAATGAGTATAAACAAACCAAAACAACAATCACAAATTAACTTTAGACAGGCAAAAAAGTAGGCTATTAAATGTTGTGTGATTGGGTTATGATAATACATTTTTCTGTAATTTTTTTTCCTTCTTCTTACACATTCACCCATTTTATCAGGAGGAACAAGGAACCAGGAAACGTGTGGCTTTCCGTTCTGAGGGTGGTGAGGGCAAAAGTGATGAGGGTACCCCTTTGTCCAGTCGGGTCACCATCGGTGACGACTCCAGCTTGACCATTAAGGTCGTTCAACCCTCCGATGAGCTGACCTACATCTGCCAGGTCACCGCAGGCCCTGCTGGGGTTGGAGATGGTGCCACTCAGCTCAAAGTCTTCTGTGAGTCAACCAGTGCCCTTTGACCTTAGCGTGACCTTTTTCTGGCCTCCCCCGTCACTTCCCACCAGTTGTTGACTTATGGAATTTATGACTTGTTTGTTAGTGTCACTTCTACTAAATGTTTTTATGGCTTTGCTTGTTTGTTCATGCATACCTTAATTAACTGTGCCTAATTCCTATAATACACTTTGATGATTGCATTTCACATATTCATCTTAACACCGTGCAAAACCACTTAACAGAAATATAGCATCATAAGCCATCACTTGTCATGACTTTTATACAACATTGGTCTAATAGTTTTGTTTTTTAGCATGTTTAAGACTTCAGACACTTTACAGACTTTTTTGGTATCCAGGGTTGAAGAATCCCTTTGATAAATTCCCTGGAGGTCAATTAACCACAATCTAATCACTCTTGACACAATTGATGATATTCAATCACATCTGTCATGTCTCATACATATCACCTTAATAACAGTCCAGATTTATCACCACGGTGCCCAGGCTGACCCTGACGCAGGCTGCCTTGTCCTTGCCCCTCCCACAGCGAACCCTAACAGACATCAATCACAGTTTTAGCATTTAGTTGCCTCAATAAAACGAAAAGGATGTATTTGCATTTTGGATTGCACTGATCAATCATTCTAAAGATAACTGTTTTCTTTTAGAGAATAGCGAAACAACCTCTTCTTCTTCTTTAAGAAAAGGAACTTACAAGTTACTCATCAACATTTATGCACCCAAAAGTACTGCATTTTAAAATCCCAAACCCATAAAATTTAATTGTGAATGAGTCAGCCCTGTGTAGAGTGCATCATTCACATACCACTTCAATGAAGTGATGTTTGACAAAGGTTTTGTTAAATGCACTTAATGCACACAGTCTCAAAACATAGCCTGTGTTGCGAACCAGCTATTTCTCTTAGTCCACATTTGGCTACTTGAGTCATTTTGGGTGAGTTATAGTGTGTGCATCCTGCTTTAACTTAATAAATGTGAGTTATAAGGTCTCCAGAGGGCTGAGCATGTCAGTGATAGCCTGGTTTCAGTCTGCAGACGAACATAAGCAGTACAAAGTATATTAAAGCAAAAAAAAAGAACATCCTGCCTGTACTTTCATGTTAACTCTCTTAATATTTAAAATTCTTCAAACCTTTAAGGGGCTTAATGTGTAAGAGGAAGAGAAAGAGAGCATTTGTGGTGTTCAGTGTGTTTTGGGTGACCTACTTCTGTATCAAGTCCTCATTTTGCATCTAAATTTCTGTTCTTACATTCACAGCCTGCATTAATACATGTGAGGACAGACGTTAAAGCAGTTTGTGGTGCATTTTAGGACAAAAAAGACAAAAAAAAAAAAAAAACTAAAGTGAAAGGAGTGAGTGAAGAGGCATGAATATCCTCAAATATCTACTGTTTTATTATATCTGGCCACAGCTGCAGGTAGTGATAACTTGACCTTGCATGTGAACAACTGAGCTCGAGAGCTGAGGAGAGAAATGACGCTCACACCTCTAGTTGTGTGTGTGAGTCATAGAACTGGGGAGTTTTGTTTTTGTGATTTGACCCTTATCAGCTCATGTGAAAGAGGTCACGGTGGAATTATGTGAAGCAGGATATTTACCGACCAACTTAATTAACAAGGTCATCGGGTTTGAAGATTGGCCTGCATAAGTAGTACTAGAGTATGTGTTTGTGTGTGTTTTTTGTTTTTTGTAAGGTTAAAGGTACAGGCCTTTCTTCCTGTGAATCATAATGATGTAATAATATTATCTGCTTTCACTTTTCTCCCTTTTCCTCAGTTGCTCCAGAGAAGCCGGAACTTACAAAGCCATCAAGTCAGGCCATTTATATCGGAGGGTCTGAAAGCTCCGAGGTATGTAAGCAGCTGCGTTTAATCGCAGTATAAGCGCAAATATCGTAATTAACTAAATACCAAAAGCTGCACATTATCTGTTTATTATTTCTTCTTTCTTCATGTGTGACAGATCAGCAAATGTGTGTCTATGAATGGACACCCTCAACCAAGAATCATCTGGTTTAAAGATAACAACCCTCTAGCTGAGGTCAAGGACAAGACACAGGGTATGTGTTGTCATTAAAAAGATGATAGTAGGAGGAAGCATAAACCATTTTACGTCCTGAAAATGGCCCATAAAGACCCAGTGCTATTTTTGTGTCAGTTCCCAAATAATTTTTTTCTCTCTAACTGTTTTTAAGTGATTTATCACCATTTATCATAATTATACTCTGTATTTTGCATTTTTTCAGTGAAAATCAGGTATTTTCTCATGTTTAATTTACTGATTATGTGCTTTAATCATCAGAGTTAGATTATATTTGAGGGTTTTTCTATCAAAAAACAGAGAAAACTTAAGAAAAAGTAACTTTTTCAGTAAAATATATCATTAACTGAATGTAAAATCAAGTGTCTCCATCCACTGTCATTGATCCAACTACATGAGTTTTACTGGTGGATCAATGTTGCAGAAGATGACAGTGTTTCCACGGTAACTCTGGGCTCTGAGCGTCCAAGTGGGTCATGTCTGATGACCGTGAAAATGATAAACTGTGTTTTACCAATTATTTGCATGGATTAATAGGATTAGTGGATCAGAAGTTATTAAACGTTTTAGAGTAGATGGTTTTGGTTGCTGGTGGATGTTTGGGTCTTCATGGGTTAAGTGTAAAGTCTGTTCTGTTTTCTCTGTCAGAGACCTACATGGTTCCCTCTGTGGTGAAGGAGGCCTCAGGGCTCTTCACCATCCAGAGCACCTTGTATATGCGACCCACGAAGGCAGACAAGGACTCTGTGTTCTACTGTGTGGTGGAGTACCTAATGCCACAAAACCAGATCAGAAAAAAGATGTCAGACAAAATCTCCATCAACCTTAACTGTAAGTATTGGGGCTGTAAACTCTAATTTTTATTTATTTTTTTTTATTTTAGAGTGTTATTTCTGAGATGTACTAGGTTACAGATTATTAGTTACCCTAGAAATCTGATAAGAAATGGAATTGTACCTATTGCGGTGTTACCTATTGGCTGAGTTCACACATCACATGTGCACAAATACCCTGAGCAGTGTCTCAGGTCAGTTCCCTCCTCTTCCTCCTCTCATTTCCTGCTTTTGGATAGTATTCTCTAGAGCTGAAATGATTAATTGATTCATCAACTCAGTTGATTAAAAAAAAAAAAGATTACGATTTTCCTTAATTAAACTTTTGCTTCCTTAATTTTGAAGCCATTAAAAACTGGTTCCACTGTTGTGTTTCACATGGACACTTATTGTGACACACATGACGTCAGGATCAACACAGAGTGGTTTGTTTGTGTCATCTTAAGTTTTTGGTCAGTAAGTTGGATACAAATGTGTTGAAGACTGCAGTGCACATATTGTTTGTTGATTTCATTTGACTTTGTTGTTGTTTATCTGTAGTTATTTTTATATATTTTTATGCTGCTGTTATTGTTGTATAGATATTTTTTTCTATATGCTTTTACTATTATACTTTTTGTGGTTGTTGTTTCAGCCGGTTCTAGAGTAAATGACAAGTTGTTTGTCATTGTCAGATAAGTCTTTTCACATTCTTACTATGTTTTCACCCATTCAAATAATCATTTAATTGAATCAATTGAAAGAAAATAATCGACTGATTAATTGATTACAAAACAATCGGATCTCTGTAGCTCTACTGTCTTCATCCAGTAAAGCCTGAAACATCCTCTAAAAAGTAGTAACCACTAGAATTACTTTATTATACTCCTTTACTTTTTGATATGTTTTCAACAATTTACACAGGCATGACAGACTCGTTTAGAGCAAAGGGCACTGATATATTTGGCCCAACTTTGCAATTCATGTAAGAGACCCAGTCAAAAATGATGCAAACTTTTAGTTCATACAGTCAAAAGAATGCTAGAGCTGTAGCTCCTTAAGTCATTCTACCATGTGTTATCCAGAAATGTGACAAATGAATGCAAACATTTTAAGCAAATGACTGTTATGTTCTATAGATAAGACTTTTTTTAATGGATAATTTGTGTGTGTGTGTGTATATATATATATGTATATATATATATATTATTATTTTTTTTTTTGCACCTTTGTTTGCAGGAAGAACTTAAATTTCAATATCTGGTCAATAATTATCATTATTATAAATAATAAATGCTTGAAACAGTCTGTTTTAGTAAAAAAGAAAAAAAAACAGACTTGAAGTTGTTAGCATATTTATTATCAGAAACAACTGTAAATGTCCATAATGCAACTTTTTGAGATTGCTGAAATAAACTTTCATTTATTTTACATCTGCTCAAACATTCAAACATGCTTTTTGGTCTAGAACATTTAATATCAATTATATGGCTTCATATTTTTGTTCACAGGCGTTTTTTAGCCTGTGTGGAAGTCTCTGAAACAGTGCCTTTCCACTTGTAATAGAGTCCAACATTGCTGCTGTAAAGTCCGAAAGCTCAGGATCTCATTTTTCCGATTCCATTTGAATTTTGTGGATAGCACAAACGGGTCAGGAGTTACAGTAATTGAAATACTGTGAAGTACAGAATGTAGCACTGGAGAGACTGCCATTGTTAAAGTTTTAAAATTATATCCAGATTCTTCATCTTCAGTATGAAGCATGATATTTTTTTAGGAAATGAAGTGTAATTAGGAAGCTCTGGAAAAAACATTGTGATTACTGATAAACAGGTGTTGTTTGTTGTTTGTTCTTGTCCAATTAGATCCATCAGAGACTGCAACCTTTGTATTACTCAACACCACTCCCGTCAAAGAGGGCGATACTGTCACCATGAAGTGTGAAACTGATGGGAACCCTCAGCCTGAGTTTGACTTCACTAAAGATGTATGTGTGTCTTTGATGCAGATCTGCAGAGAAAGAAATATTTTTAGTTGATTTCTGCTTTTGCACTCATTATTAAGTCTTGACACACTTCCTCTCCCTCTACCTCCACCTCTACCTCCAGGGAAATAACATTAAAGGTGAAGGGGGTCTCCTGACGCTGAAATCCGTCAAGCGCACAGATGCTGGTGAATACATGTGCCAGGCCACAGATTTCGATAACTTGGATGCTGACCTGAGTGGGAAGATTGAACTCACTGTCCAATGTGAGTAAACCAAACACACACATGAAAAAAAAAACATGAGATTTAAGTAAACAGACACGTACACAGGCACAATTTACCTCCTGTTTGTGCAATTGAAACCCTTTTTGGAGACTTTTCTTTTCATCAGTAAATCATAGAATTGAAAGGGTTAGGGCTTTAATGGAATGCTTTCAGCTGGGAGATATCCAACTCAATTTTTCACAGTTCATCAGTTACTTTAATGTTATCCCAACCACACTCCCTAATTTGATCCTATCGCACGCATTAAGTGGAGAAAGAAATTGCATTGAATAGGTTTAACAGTCTCCAAAATGGGCTTAACTTAAGAATAAGTGTATTAGCTTTGTACTCACCGAAAAGCTGAAACATGCTGGTTAGTACAGCTCCTTAAATGGGGTTTAAAGGTGGATGTGAGGTTTCATGCCTGTTCGTCGGCTCTTTATTGTCTTTTCGCTTTGATTTTCTTTCTGTCAGACATCGACCCAGTGAGTGTGACCCCGGTCGAACCTCAAGTTGTCATGCTTGGAGACAAGGTGGAGTGGCAGTGTAAGACCAAGGCCTCTGCTGCACATACAGTTCACTGGAAGAAGGTGAGCTCCATCACTGTCAACCCCTGTAACCCTCATCCTTTTACTGGCAAAGATTGTATTACTCAGAATACAGAAATGCCCTGTTTTATCTGTCCACAGAATACTTTTTTTTAAAGGATTCCTAGATAACAGTTTAACACCAAGAATCTATCACCCCTAAATATTAACACCACCGGCTGGTGTTAAACTATGCTTCAAAAGTTCAGTCCTCCCTGACGCTCCATATTTGGACATTTTGGGATTGTACCACAGCTTTGGGTTGGCCTTTTCCATTGTGTTGTGCTATGTTTTATGATATGACACAGACTTAGTGCTTTGGATCTGAAGGTCTGAGGCTCTTTTCTCTTTACAGAGTCCCTGGTTTATTATGTACTAGCATTTTGTTCCATGGTTTAGTCTCAAAATAAAACTACACCAATGAAGGAGATGTTCAGGTCCAATATTTTCAGTACTAATTTTAACTTTAAGTAAACTTTAACTAAAATAAGTGGTGCCAGGCACAACAAACCTCGCCCTTGCACGTATTGTAGTTCATTTTGGCATCAATCCAGCTGATGTCATCATGTCTCTGCATGTGCTGATGTCAGCATATCAGTGGCCTCTATATATGTGCCAAGTTTGAAGTAAATGGATGTTTTTATAGATATTTGAAATTTCGCCCATTATAGGTCAATGGGAGAAGAAAAAAGATTTTAAAAATTCATAAAAAATTTTAACTTTGACTACTTTTGCCAAAATGTAACCACATCTATTTTGGGTCACTGGCAAACCATAAAGCCAATTTGGTATGAATTCAAAAAAGAGTTTTGCTGCTACAGACATTTGAAATTTCACCCATTGTAAGTAAATGGGAAAAAAAAAAAAAGATTTTAAAAATTCATAAAAATTTTTAACTTTGACTTACTTTTCCCAAAATGTAACCACATCTATTCTGGGTCACTGGTTACCTATAAACCAAATGTGGTATGAATTCAACTGATAGCTTTGCTGCTACAGACATTTGAATTTCTGCCCATTATAAGTAAATGTGGAAAAATAAATAAATAAATAAATAAATAAAAATTAATTAAAATTGAAAGTTGGACATTTCCCAAAATGTAACCACATCTGTTCTAGGTCACTGGCAATCTATAATCCCAGTTGGTATGAATTCAACTCAGAGTTTGCTGCTACAGACATTTGAAATTTCACCCATTACAAGTAAATGGGGGGGGGGGGGGGGATTTTAAAATTCTTAAAAATTTTTAACTCTGAGTTACTTTTCCCAAAATGTAATCACATCTATTCTGTGCCACTGGCAATATATAAACCCAGTTTGGTATGAATTCAACCAATAGTTTCGCTGCTACAGACTTTTGAAATTCTGCCCATTAAAGTAAATGGGGAAAAAATATTTTTAAAAAATTCCTTAAAAATTGAAAATTGGACCTACTTTTCCCAAAACCTAATCACATCTATTCTGGGTCATTGGCAATCTATAGACCCAATTTGGTATGAATTCAACTAAGACTTTTGCTGATATAGACATTTGAAATTTCACCCATTATAAGTAAATGGGAAAACAAAGAGATTTTTAAAATTCATAAAAATTTTACTTTGACTTCCTGTTCCCAAAATGTAACCACATCTGTCTTGGTCACTGGCAATCTATAAACCCAGTTTGGCTGGAATTTAACCAATAGTTTTTGCTAGAGTGTTAACAAAGAAACAAACAAAGAAACAAACAAACCAAACCAAAAACAATACCCCTTAACTTTACGTCACGCGACTGATGTCAACAGAAAATGCAATAGTATATGCAACATTTGGGAAGTTGCATACTCGTTTACCAGAATAGGCAGAATTTAAAACCCTGTTCAGACCGAAAGACTCCACGCAGACACACTGAAACATGCACCTTCTTGCACTGCACTGGTCTGGTCTATAACTTCCTGAAAACCTGGCAGTTTATAGCAAAGCAAGAGGAGATCATGTACGTTCTGTAGCGATGACTCTTTGTACTTCTGTCATCTTTACAAGCTTTATTTGTAGCCGGATAGAATCTGTAGTGTGTTAAAATATGAATGAGGATAGTGATAGTAGGGTTCTTTCTGCAGCTGCAATTCTATAATTGAAAACAGTAAATAAATAATAGTAAGTAAGTATGAGGAATTTGTCCCATTTTTTCCACTATTAGGGAGTCGGTTTCACCTCTCATTGGCAGAGAAAATATTAATTATCCCCAAAACAACATTTCACCAGACAGTAGGAAATACCTGTAAATTTTATAGGTGAGCTACAGAAAAACATACACTGTATCGCTCTGCAGGTGAGCTGCAGCTGACACCATTACCGATCAATTCACACCGCTGCAGTTTTTCCCTGCAATAAATCTTTGACCTGAACTGGGCTTTACAGCAACACAATACAATGATAAATACAACACATAAACTAACGAATAGTTCTTAAGTCTCAGAGTCGATTTGCACTGTAAGCCCAGGTAAGTTGAGTTTACTTAAAAAATTGAGGAAAGTGGTTGCCTTAAAAAAAAATTAAGTAATGATTAATGAACTTTTTAAGCACATTTCACTCACATTTAACTAAGATTCTTTAAATTAAATCTACTTAAAAAAAAAAAAAAAAGTTCATTAATCAATACTTAATTTTTTTTTTTAAGGCAACCACTTTTCAAATGTTTTTAAGTAAACTCAACTTATCTGGGCTTACAGTCAGTTACTAAGAAAAGTAGCAAGTCAGCTAGCGGACACAGAGCTAAGAGAAAATTTCCATGGAACTGGTGGACAATAAAACAAAACACTCTTCTCATGGTTAAAACAGACAATTGTTGATAGCCGACAGCCGCTTAGAACTTTTTGATTTGTATCTTGTATGATAAGCACCGAAACTCCCATCGCAGCTACTCTTTGTCCGAAAGCACTGAGACTGGCATGTCCAGACATGCATGGGCAGTTCCAATGTAATCCAACTTTACTTGTAAAGCACTTTAAAAACAACCACAGTGGACCAAAGTGCTGTACAGAAAAATAAATAAAAACCAAAATAACAGAGTAAAATGCAAGAATAGATTAGAAGACACAGAACAACAGTAAAAATAAAATAATGAATAAATAAATAAATAAAAATACAGAAGAATAGATAAAACCTAAATAAAAGAATAAAATACAAGAACAGATTAAAACATAAAAAGCTATACAATTAAAAAAAAACAAATAAGAGCAATAAACCAATACCAAATAAAACAACTGAATAAAAACAATACATTCAGACATCTCACGTGGTTTCAAAAGCCAAAGAGTTGTCAATTTCGTAGTCAAAAGAAAAAGTGGTGTGGTCATGACTAAAACTTATTAATTTAAACCCATTTAACTTAAATTTGTTCACACATTCGGCTATATCTACAAATGAGTTGACTATGCTTAATATTTTCTAGTAATGTCATCAAACTTAAATTTTTAAGTACATTCTAATTAATTTTTAAAGTATATTTGACATCTGGACTTACACTGTGGAACACCTCTATACTTATAAATCCTGTAAAAGTGTTGGTATTCAACCCTACTCCTCCTTGTTATGTGTTGCTCTATCATCGGGCTTGTTGCTGTTGTCTGTGTATCTACGGTGCTGTTGTGACCCCAGGGTGTGATAGGAGCTCACTGCCTTTCTGGCCAGACAGTTTGTTTGTTCTTAGAAAGAGTGATTCCTATGAGAAGTACAAAAAAAAAAAAAAATGCAAGAGACAGTTTCATCATGAAGGACTTACTGCTGTTATCAGGGCGGTTTGGAAAAATGTATGCGAAGGCTCATCTTTTACTTACCCAGCACCGTTGAATAGAATAATAATAATACAATACAATACAATACAATACAATACAATACAATACAATACAAAAACCTTTATTGTCATTACAAAATACCATTGTACAGTGCAATGAAAATGGAACCAGTGGTGATATGAATGTTTTTTTGATTGCATCTGTGTGCTTGTGTGTCTGTCCAGGGTTCGGAAGTGCTCTCTCAGGATGGTACTCTGTCAATCCAAGAGGTTTCCTATGATAAAGCAGGAGAGTATGTGTGTTGGAGCTGTGCCATCTGTGCCAGGACTGACAGCAGAAGCTAGTGTCAACCTCACTGTCAAAGGTAACACGATTAATCACACACACACACACACATGCAGAATACAATAACAACTATCAGGCAGGTTTTACTGGGTATTGTTTTCATCAGAGGAAGGATATGGTGTAGTGGGTGGAAATAACTGTGAAGCGGAGCTGCTTTCTGCTTTGTTAATAACTCAGTTTCATTATTACAGAAGTTTACTACCTTTAATATCTAAAGCATCAGAAAGTGAAAACTTCACAGTATTTACGTGCTGGTATCAGAGCCCTTTTAGGTCTAAGTTATTATGTTTATGGTTATTAGGTACTTAAAATGTGCACTTTCAGAATAGGTTTAGAATAATGCAATGTTTTGCTCTAGTTAAAGTTGTGGGTAATATTTTGGTGTCTTCTCATTTCAATTATTTGTGCAAATGAAATGAATAGTCCATGCTTAATGAAATAAAGAGTAGTCTTCATTATACTGTAATGTAGCATCTAATGTTGTAGTTTTTTTTTTAATTTGATTATCATCCACAGATTATCAGCAGATACTGTTAGAATTACCCTCTTTACATGGGACTAGTTTTATCTGTGGATGTCTGGTAATTTAGAATAATTGTGGAGGTCGTCTGTGAGCTTAATTCTGTGTGAATCTGCCATGTCTGTTATTTGTAAAGATATGATATGATATGACATGATATAATATGATATGATATGATATGATATGGTATGGTATGGTATGGTATGGTATGGTATGATATGGTATGATATGATATGATATGATATATGGTATGGTATGGTATGGTATGGTATGGTATGGTATGGTATGGTATGATATGATATATGATTAGTCCTGTGCAAGTTGACTTCTCTGTAGCTAATTTGGTAGGATATGCAACATGTTTTGTTTCCTCCACATATTATATTCTGCCTGTTTCCTGGTTGAGGATGATGGAGGCAGCGCTGGTGATGATGAATTTTTATGAGTTTTTAAATGGTGTTTTAGAAGCATTTAGGCTCCATTTGCAGTACAGCATAGGGATATCACTAAAAGATCAACCTGAAATCTTGTCACACGAGGTGACAGCTGACAAGATGTATGACAGTGACACTGAGGAACACTTTCTGTCTTTCAACAGTTATCTGTAAGTGATGAGCTTCAAACACCAAAACCAGGGAATATTGTGAGCAAATCTGAGTAAAAAACAGGCTTATCATCACAGGTCCACAGGATGTATTAGTCCTGAGCAATGGGACTAATGACAGTAAATGTTAATATTTGTATCTATATGGCACTGGAGATGGGACTAATGCTGCCTTCATGTGGTATAGGAATAATGGTAAATATAGTTACGAACTCGAAAATTACACATCAACGCCCCTCATGTCATATTTTCCACTGGCAAACTGGGAAAAACAATTTTGATACACAAGTTACAGAGATGAAAATAACCTTTGAGCTCTTCAACATAGCGGAGAGCAATGAAAGATTAATCGCGAATGAAACACTGCCTTTATTATTGTTCTGCTGCTGTTAGCTGATGATTTGGCACATTTATAGTATAGAAATACACAATTTGGAAAAAAAAAAAAAAGAGGAGTTTGGATGTTCTCCTCGTGTGTGTGGGTACATGCTAATAATGCTAATAATGCTAATGATAAGTTAATTAAGCTAAATTGCCCATAGGTGTGAATATGAGAATGATTGGTTGCTCGTCTATATACTGTATGTCAGTGTATACATGTCCCTGTGACCCTCTTGAGGATAAAGTTCAGAAGATGAACGAATGAAAAAAAACACTGTGGCAGATTAATCCTGGAGACGTTATAAACGTGTTGCTGTGCATTAGCGTCTTTCTCAGTGTCATAAAAGCTGATGTGAGTATATGTTTGTGTTCCTTTTCTTCAGTGGTTTTGCTTCATTGTGTGTTTTAGGTCAAAACAGGGTGGAATAACAGAAAAAAGACAAAGAGAGGAATTGAGTTTGACAGGGTTTGTTACTAAATAAACCACTCAGAATGTAACCTCAATAAGACATGTAAGATGTTGAACATGAAGTGTGAACTGGAACATACTGAATTTTGGCCCCCAGTAGTTTTTTTGTTTTGGGGCTCTTTTTTTCTAAATCAGTCCAGCTGGCTTTTTGACATCTGGTGAATTCCAAAAGTCAGTCAAAACTTGGTAAAAACACAACAAAAAAGGAAAATCATGACAACACTGCAAACAACAGTAAAAACAAAAAATCATAAGGAAAACAGTGTAAAAATAAAACAGCCCTATTTTTGTAGTGAGTCAGTCTCACTCACTCTTCTACGTTTTACCCCCCATTACACAGGTGGTGGGGGGTGAACTGAGCATGCTCAGATGTCTATGGAAAGAACAAGGTGTATTCTGTCAGCACGTTTTGAAATTTTAACTATTGAGCAAAAGGATGAATTTCTGGGAATATTTAAAACAAACCATACATTCAGAACACTCACCACAGACACGTCAGGGGTTAAAGGGTTAATTAACATATCCAAAACTGTTTTTTTCCAAGTAGCAGGTCACAATAATTGTGTGTCAGCTATTTTTAACAAAAGCACTTGAATGTAACGCACTGGTTATTTCGAATTCACTAGTGGAAAGGATCATCTTCCCAATAGCACGTGAAGGCAACACATGGAGCCGGATGTGGTTCTGGAGCGACTGATTTCCAACCCCAGCGCTATGATATAGATTAGTATAGATTAGTGTGTGTCTGTGTTTGTGTGTTCGCTCCTTTATTAATATCAAATATCCTTTCTTTTCCAGGAAAGCCAGTGATTGAATCTCCCGCTGTTGCAGAGGTGGAGAAGGAAGGAGACACGGTGACGTTGAAGTGCTCAGCGTACGGCCTCCCTTCCCCTCAGTTCACCTGGAAGCCTTCAGGAAAAGAGGTACACATGTAAAAACAGGGCTCAGACCCAAGCAAGTACAGACGTCTTGCTTTTACACAGACAAAAACACATTAGCGTTGCATTTTTTTTCCTCATTTGCAATTTACTTGAATTGCTAGTAAACAGATGCCATTGCTGCTTTGCTTGAAGGACACTGCAATTATAAGTCTATAAACCAAAGTGGAGATGTACTTCAAACAGAGCCATACTTAAAAGCATTTTCATTTGGGTCAATATGTGAAGTTACAGGCAAGCCTAAGATCTGCCTGGTAGACTGGTGTATCAAACTTCAAAAGTAATGGAAAGAGAAGGGAAAGAGACGCACATCTTAGGGCTTTGGAAAGTAATATTTTATTCTAATATTTAATATTGAAGTGATAGTTAAAAGGAAAACTCCCACACGAAGCAGCTTTAAAGAAACCTACAGAGGGAATGTACGTAGCTTCACTATTGAAATAATCCTAAAATAAAATGAAACTTTAATGACTCCACTTTCTCTGCTTGCAGTACTGATGCATGCAAAATTATATATATATATATATATATATACACACACACACACACAGGGTGGGGAAGCAAAATTTACAATATTTTGAGGCAGGGATTGAAAGACAGTGTATGACCAATTAGTTTATTGAAAGTCATGAGAATTTATTTGCCACAAGAAAATTTACATAATAGAAAATGTTTTTTTATTCTATGTGTCCTCCTCCTTTCTCAATAACTGCCTTCACACGCTTCCTGAAACTTGCGCAAGTGTTCATCAAATATTCGGGTGACAACTTCTCCTATTCTTCTTTAATAGTATCTTCCAGACTTTCTTTGTAATAGTTTTGCTCATAGTCATTCTCTTCTTTACATTAGAAACAGTCTTTATGGACACTCCAACTATTTTTGAAATCTCCTTTGGCGTGACGAGTGCATTCAGCAAATCACACACTCTTTGACGTTGCTTTCCTGATTACTCATATGGGCAAAAGTTTCTGAAAAGGTATGGATAATAGTGTTAGATATGATTATGACATCAATATATGTTTGGTTTCAAAACAATTGACGTAGTGCCTGCTGAGAAAAAACAACTAAATGTTCATTGTAAATTTTGCTTCTCCACCCTGTATACATATATATATATATATATATATATATATATATAGTAATTCCAGATTCATGCTACAGAGGTTTTTGGCTGATTTACCTTCAAACCAATACATCTTCAAACCAGATCATAAACAGAATAGCTTTTCATGGTTTTAAAGATCCAGTTTTATGCCTCCTACACAGAACCTGTTTGATATTTAGGAGTTAAAATCTGGATGTTACATTTGTACTTAGTGAACGGTAACATTGGTAAAACATTAGTGCTGCAAACCAATAGTATATATTATAGCCTTTAACTTTGTTTTTCACAAGTATTTCTCCATTTAGCCTTGTGCTTTTTAGTTTTATGTGTCCACACCAGAAGCAGCTTGACTATGTTTTAAGTTGTACATCTGACATCTAAGGCTACGTTCAGACTGCAGGCAAATGTGGCCCAAATCCGATTTTTTTGCCCATACATGACCTGTATCCGATCTATTAAAGACAGTTTGAACAGCACAGATCAGATTTTTTCAAATCTGACCCAGGCCACTTTCATATGTGGTCCTAAATCCGATCCGTATCTGATATTTTGCAATGTGTCTTCAGTCTGAGCAGCCAGGTCGCATTTATCCGACCTTTACATCATTGAAATGCAACAAATGTTACAATTCTGCGTCCTAGGAATGTTACTTCCGTAAACACAATGCGTGCTTGCGTGGTCACGTATTACGTTAGGACTTCTTTTACGCATGCAGGTTACTTCAGGGTCCCATTCAGTTCATACTCAAAACTGATAGAAGTTGCGTTTAATGTGTAATATGAATGAGCACACAGAAAATCAGATTTCACCAAAAAATCTGAGTTGTGCATTAAGACCTGCTGTATGAACGTAGCCTAATTACTTGATGGAATCCAGGCTGGGTTCAAAATTGGAAAATAACACGCTACATAGTGCATACATAAGCATATGTATATATATATATATATATATATATATATATATATATATATATATATATATATATCTATATATATTATATATATATATATATTTATATATATATATATATATATAGAGAGAGAGAGAGAGAGAGAGGAGAGAGAGAGAGAGAGAGAATAGATTTATGCTTACACTAGAGAATTTGAAAAGTGAAGATATTCTAATGTACAGACTATTTTGAAGTAGAACTGGTAACAAATCAGTTTACAGAATTGGACATTTTGATCTAATACTGTATCTTAAACTATAGCTAGCTCACACTTTTACTTCATTTTTCTTTATTAGTGACCCACATTTGGTAAAGTTTCATTAGCTACACTCGGAAGCATTTTGCTTATAGACTAGCATAACAATGTATAAGTAAGATGATGTGGTCTGTGTTAGAACAACTACACTGTTGCCCATAAAGTTGGACTAAAATATTTTACCTCTTCTTATGAAATTATTGTGACAATGTGATTTATTCTTGATTGTAAAGTGTAACTGGGACTCAGTTTGTAATCATTACACCTGGTTAAAAGTTTTTACTGATGCGTAAGAATAGGAATAAAAAGAGGAATTTGTCTGAAAACAAAGTAAACAGTGTACATACATACTGGATTGTACATGCTATTTTCTCCTCTATACTATACTCTGTAGTATCCTGAATATTAATGCAGTGTACCGCACTGTCACATGACCACCAGTCTTATCACCATGATATATTATATCAATGATCTGATGATTTTTGCAGCAAATTATCATTTGTAGGAAAAAACATCATTCTTAGATCCTGCTAGAGGAGAGGTACATGTACTTGCACTTGTAGTCACTCATCTCTGCATCACATTTTTGCCTTACATTTTTGGAGTTGTGTCCTCATGTGCTAATATATGTAAACAGTGAACTCCGGTCCAGCATAGCAGGGCGCAGTAATACAGTAATTGTATGAAGTCTGGCCTGCAATTACACAAAGAGAAGAAGAAGATGACATTGTGGCATGCAGTGTATCATGCAGATAGCTTGAGCAGCATACTGAGAAATCTGTCCTGTGCAGTGAGCAGTTGGATACCTTTAATAGGACTGTACGTGATATTCAGTTTTATCACATACTCTATACTACACAAGCCCACATGTGGAGGTGCAGCGCTCCCCTGGGTACAAAACCTGTTCTATGTTATGTATCTAACATGTTCATGTATGAGAAAAAGAGAACATCTGTGAAGATTTCCCTTAAGTGTGTGATGCAACCTGATGTCAAACCTAAAACCCAGATTAAGAAGAACACCACAGATTTATAGCATACACCAAAGTTATTAGATTAGATTACATTACATTACATTACATTACATTACATTAGATTAGATTGGATTGGAGTGGATTGGATTACATTAGATTAGATTTGATTAGATTGATTAGAGTAAATTAGATTAGATTAGATTAGATTAGGTATAACTTTACTGATCCTTTGGGCAGAACCCACAAGAAATTGAGGTTCCAATAGCAGCAAATAACAATAGAAAAACAATAACTATAAAAATAGAATGAAAAATTGCAATTACACATTGGAAAATACTAGTAGAACTAGAAGCACTCGGAGAGCGCAGACCTCCGCCAAGGCTGATCAGTGGCGCCCCCCGTGGGCCCCCCCCCCCCCCGATCACCACCAAAATTTAATCATTTCTTCCTTATCCCATTTCCAACAAACCCTGAAAATTTCATCCAAATCTGTCCATAACTTTTTGAGTTATGTTGCACACTAACGGACAAACAAACAAACAAACAAACAAACCCTGGCAAAAACATAACCTCCTTGGCGGAGGTAATCAAGTAGCAAAGTAATAATAATAATAATAATAATAAGTAGTGTATTATTCATATATAATATATATAATATTATAACACAGTATAGTATGTAATAGAAGTAATGGAAGTGTGTCAGTAATTATTGTAGAATGCTCCTTTTTACGTCTTCTCTTTGTTGTCTTCTTCCTCCCTCCCCCCTCCCTTCCATTCCTCCGGTGCTGCCAGTCCGTATCACCAGAAGGTAACAAGATGGTGAGCACCATGACCCTAAAAGCCACAGCCGAGGTTATGAAGAACGGGGTGATCTGCGAGGTCTCCAACGAGCACGGAAGTGATAGCGCGGTCATGGGGGTAGCACTCAAAAGAGGTCAGTGTCAGCAGATGACAGCAGTGATTGTGTTGTCCTATCCCCCTCCCTTCTTTTTCTACTGCTTCATGTTTTCTTTCTCAGAAAATGAGATTTTAGACCTCAACAATAACCTGAGAAGAGATATTTGTGCTCCATAAAGTCCAGCCTGAACCTCTTTATGTTCTCTTCTCTTACAGCACTTGTCAACTCCGACAGAGGTAGAGCCTTCTCCCTCCTCCTCCTCCTCTCCTCCCTCCTTTTCTCAGGACTCTTTGTTGTACAGACCCTGTAATTTAGAAATCCCCCTTCCACCCACCTCCTCTTGCCCCTTCTCCCCTCCATCATACACACACACACACACACACACACACATACACACACACACGTACACACCTCCCTGGCTGTACTGTAATCTTGTATATTTGCCCTCTTGCTACCGAACACTGTGGATATTGTATATTGTTATTCTTCTTCTCTTGTCACCTTTGTATGATGTCTGTCCTATATTTTGTGGATGCTACTACAACTTTTTGTGGCCCTTTGGGGACAATAAAGGATTCTATTCTATTCTATTCTTTACTTTCCTCTCTTTGTTTCTTCACTCAGTGTCTCCTTTTTGGTCACCTCTTCTTTCCAACTGCCTTCTTGTCTCTTGTGGCTTTTACCTTCCGTCGTTTCCACTCACCGGGTTGCTGTGTGTAGAACTTTAGCTTTTGTGTGCATATGCTTTAAGTGGTGTGTGTTTGTGTTATATGGTTGTTGCTTTGCTATGCTATAAGACTGAGAAACTCTCTTTTTCTCAAAGTGCTGCTCTCTGGAAACCCTGTGCTTAAAGGTCTGTATTGCTAACCCTTTTGACTTGTGTATGGTGTATGTTCGACACTGTAAGTTACTGTGTGTGTATTTATGTCTGTGTGCACACACCGGTAATGTATTTGTATTTACAAGAGCTACTGTGTGTCAATACTTGTATTACTGTGGTGTGAGGACAGGCTTAAAGTGAGACGTTTGACAAAATATGGAGGTTTTCTTACGGGGATTTCTTTTTTTTGTTGTTGTTTTAAGATCAGTTTAAGTTCAGCTTTTTTAAACAGTATTCAAACATGCAAGTCGTCCATGCTATGTGATAGTTGTTTCTCTGTGACTACGTAAATATATGAGGTAAATTTGTTTTGGAGCCTGACAGAAACTTAAATGAATGCATTGTATAAACAATATTTGGGCATTTTTGTGGTTATACAATAGATAAATGGTTCTCAACCTGCTTGGCCTTAGGACACACATTTTTCCAAAGTCATAAAATTACAACCCACTTTTATGGGATTCAGAAGTTTTTCTAAAATGTAAGTAGTGTAAAAATGTATGTAGAGAAGTGACTCTAAAATAAACTGAGTGGGGGTCATGACTGCACAATTGAGTTTTCACATAAAGTATGTCATTTGCAGAACTAGCAGAAATAGTGTGTTTTTAGTCCCTTTAGTGTCAGTGTTTATGAATCTATAGTTAACTCACTCAGGGACATATTGTGTTATATCTCACCTATAAGATCTTTCAATCAAATATTTGCTCTTCCATGATAACCACCAGCTACTGCAGACTTTGATATCTGTCAAAATTAAAATCGGATGTTAGATTCTATTCAAATAATAAAAAGCTATTTAAAAGCTCTTTTTAACTATACATTTTACAGCTCATTTGGAATTATGTTGATTTCTTTAGGTGGGTCTTTTTTAAATGGTTTAAAATATATATACTTTTCCAAAGCAGTACAGCAAAGCAGAACATTTCTGTGGACTTTTCCAAAATGCTGGCCATCATTTAATGTGGGCAATACACTCACTGTGAATCATCTGAACAGGTTTTATGAAGTATAAAATACTTCATAAAACCTCAGTTCAGATGATTCATGCTCACTGTTTAATTTGGTAATAGAGTCAAAACTGAACATGAATTAAAAAAAGTCACGTTTGTTTAATTTATTCATTCATTTTCTGAACAGTTAAATCTTGAGGGGGTTTCCAGGGATGCTGGGTCTTATCTCAGCTACCTACACCCTGGACATGTTGCCAGTTCATCATTTTTAATTCATAGGTTTAATCAGTAAAGTGAGAGATAAAAAAAAAAATAAAGTCAACATATGACTATCACCCACTTTCAAAGGACAGTCCAGTCAAACAGAAACAGCTATCACATACTATTAACCTTGATTTCCGCTCTCAAAACTCTTAAATTAACCCTATTGTATGTTTAGGATGACGTTTGTTTTTAGAAACCTCCTTTCAGTGTCGTGTCCACTCACATACAGTAATACAAGAGTAGGTGGATGGGTGAGTATGTTCACTGTTGTTCTCTGAGCTGTCTAGTATTGTGTGAGTATACAGACCCTGCTCTGGGGTCCCGTCACATTTAAGTCATTTCATTCAAAAGTTAAACTAACCCCACATCCCACTCCCCACCCCTGCCCCTTCTCCTCTCCACCCACCTACCCATCCATTGTCTCCATCCGGACCCCACCTGTTCCTGCCCCGTTCCCTCTCCCTGTTTTCCTCCTCCTCTCTCCCAACCCCAAAAATGAACCACCACCCCCCCACCCCCCACCCCACTGCCTCTTCTTCTTCTGCCCACGAATCAAACATCCCAACCCACTCCACCCATCGTGATTGCCGCTATGAAATCAAATCACCCCCTCATCCAACGCCCTTCCTCCCACCTTCTCCACTGTGATTATTTTCCCCCTACCACCTCTATGTTTCCTTCGCACCTCCCTCCACATCCCACCAACCCCCCACCCCACCATCTGCCCCTCCCTCCATGTGTCCATCCACTGCGGCGCTGTAGCTGACAAGCAGCAGGGAGGCTCCAGCGGGGTGGTGATAGCCGTGGTGGTGTGTGTTCTGCTGCTCCTGCTGCTGGTGGCCCTCATCTACTTCCTGAACAAGAAGAGCAAACTGCCCTGCAGCAAGAAGGACGCAAAGGAAGTGTAAGTGTATAAGATATGGGGGAAGGCGTGAATTAACGTGGTTGAGATTAGTTTTTAGTTTTAGTATGCTGCAGAATCACATAGTATTTATTTCCAATACCACTGACCAAACAGATATAGGATGTGTGTTTACGTCTAAGAACTTAATGGCATGAGGTACAAATGAAAACAGCTGGCCTATCAACACCCAGAATGTATGTATGTATGCATGTATGTATGTATGTGTGTATGTATGCATGTATGGATGCATGTATGGATGAATGCATGCATGCGTGTATGTATGTATGCATGTATGAATTTATGCATACATCTATGTATGTATGTATGTATGTATGGATGGATGGATGAATTTATGCATATATGTATGTATGTATGTATGTATGGATGGATGGATGGATGAATTTATGCATATATGTATGTATGTATGTATGTATGAATGTACAGGGGTTGGACAAAATAATGGAAACACCTTAAAAAAATCAACAAAATATAATTTAATATGGTGTAGGTCCGCCTTTTGCGGCAATTACAGCCTCAATTCTCCGAGGTATTGATTCATACAACTTGTGAAATGTTTCCAAAGGAATTTTAAGCCATTCTTCAGTTAGAATACCCTCCAACTCTTTAGAGACGATGGCGGTGGAAATCGACGTCTTACTTGAATCTCTAAAACTGACCATAAATGCTCAATAATGTTGAGGTCTGGGGACTGTGCCGGCCATACGAGATGCTCAACTTCATTAGAATGTTCCTCATGCCATTCTTTAACAATTCTCGCTGTATGGATTGGGGCATTATCATCTTGAGGTGAAGGTGTTTCCATTATTTTGTCCAACCCCTGTATATTAGTGTTGTAGTCAAGACCGGCTAGACTGAGACCGAAGGGTATTGAGACCAAGACAAGACAAAGGCCAAGACCATGACACACTAAGGTGAGACCAAGACCAAGCCTTGTCGAGACCAAGTCCAAGACCAAGACTGAAAACAGACTAGAGTTAAAATCGACATGACATGATTACTCATATCTGTTGTAGAGCTAAAGACATTGAAATCAAATTCATGTTGTCTTTTCTGTTATATTGTCCTTATGTCTTGAAGAGAGCGCCTAATAAATAATGATACTATTCTGTGATGATGCGGTTTTTTTCACAAATCCCATCAAGACTTCTATGTCCAAGACCAAGACAAGACCAAGACCAAATGAGTTGAGTCTGTGACAAGACCAAGACCACAAAAAATTGGTCTCGAGAACGACTGGTTGGTTGGTTGGTTGACTGGTTGGTTTAACAGGGACATTATATATTATTTGACATTACTGTAAATGCACCACAGTTACCCTAATGACCCTATTTTTCATCTGCAGTCCCTAGACAGGTGTGAAATTGTCACCCTAAAAAGTAGCACGAAGTTATACAACTTCTCTTTAGAGGCTCTCCAGCAAACCTATTGGCTTTAGTTTGGTTTTCCTGATAGAGGTTTTCTGTGTCTCAGTTGCATTGCCAAACCAGCAGTTTGCACAGAAAGTTAAAAAAGAAAAAAAGAAGAAAAAAATTAATTAAAATTTAATTAAAAGTACAATAAAAGGAAGGTCTCTGGTAGATTTTTGTTAACGCTGAAGGTCAGCTGTTTCTTTGCCAGTAATATTGTCGTGTTACTCAGTAGGTAGTACTTCACTGGAACCTGACAGTAAGTATATTTTAATGATTCAGGAAACTATAAGATAAGTAGAGCTCATACCATACGTACCACTTTACTTTATTAGCAGTCTATTGTACATTTGACCCTGCAATGTGTTAATTCATGATTATTATTATTAGTAGTAGTAGTAATAGTAGTAGTAGTAGTAGTAGTAGCTGTAGTAGTCGCAATAGAAATGGTGGTAGTCGTAGTGTTTAATTTTAATGTCATTTTTATTTGTATTTTCTATATTTTCATGAACTGATAAAGAAATGAATTCACTCCTGGATATAAAATAAAGTTAATGTTTGTGCATCTGAATGTTAAACAGCTACAATAATAATCTGGTTTGGTGACATACACAGTAGTTTTCAAAAATAGTATTTTGAGAGGAGTTGTTTTGTCAGAATATGTGCACATGAGGAAGAATAACTAAATCCTTACCAAAAAAAACAATACAACTTTGTCAAAACTTGCCGCTTACAATGTGGAGTTGCAGCTCTGAGGTGTTCGGCTATTACTTTATAAAGTCTTTTATAGTGTAATCTACCACAATGCATCGTATTTTCAAGATAGCATTCAGTGTGTTTGTGGTGTTGGTCCTGTTGGAACCATATATCTCTAAAATGCAAGCTTTATGAAAAGTATTTTCTCTGTAACAGGATTTTAGAGAGTTTTTGTAGCTTAAGAAGAAGAATCCATAAAGGAACACTTCATCCTTATCACAGACATACAATATTGCTTCTGGGATGGGTATAAAAGCGGAGCTGCGTCAAACGGAAAGTAAGTACATCAGATTTAGTCCTGCAGTACATGTTGGTACTTATATTCAACCACTGAACAGAGGTTATACTCTGATGTTCCACTGGTCAACATCTTTCAAAGGACAACATTCAACTCTGAAACACACCCAGCTTTTCTCTCATCTTTGCTGCTGTTTTTTTCTCTCCTGCTCTCTTTACAGAGCCACTGGAGAGGTGAATAACGACATAGTGGTGGAGATGAAGACAGAAAAGGCCAATGAAGAGGCAGGTCTCCTCAACAAGAGACCATCTACTGAGCAGGTCAGAATAATACACTCCACTACTGAACTCTTATTGAAAGGTTGTTTTGTTTGCTGTTGTTTTTGGTGAGTCCATTGGGCTCTTAGAGGGGGTAAAAAAGTAGATTTTTTTTAAAGCTTGCAGTGAGCCTGTTTACATGACCATAAAATTTAATAACTGAGAGTAATCAGATAATTCTAATAATCAGATCTGATGTGTTTACATGCACTTAAGATATGCAGTGATTGTAAATCTTGGTTTAGATGCTCCAGTCTATTATCGGATTTCATACGTATGTAGTGATGGCAGAATCAAACTTCCTGTTATTGTCTTCTGCTCACGTTTAACTACATAACTTCCGTTTTCTATGACTATAATTGTTTTTACACATGCACAGATGTAAAAGAACGAAATAAATCACGTTAACCCTGTATATATGCAGGAAGACATGGGAGTATGGGGGAGAAATCAGAATCAGAATACTTAATTAATCCCAAAGGGAAATTATTACCCCACCCCCGAAGGGGAGGCAAGGGGTATTGTTTTTGGTTGTTTGTTTATTTGTTAACACTCTAGCAGCTAAACTATTGGTCGAATTCATACCAAATTGGGTTTATAGATTGGTGGTGCCAGGCACAACCAACCCCGCCCC
Organism: Sphaeramia orbicularis; assembly: GCF_902148855.1. Classification (NCBI taxonomy): domain Eukaryota; kingdom Metazoa; phylum Chordata; class Actinopteri; order Kurtiformes; family Apogonidae; genus Sphaeramia; species Sphaeramia orbicularis. The sequence continues at coordinate 38,435,419 of NC_043972.1, read as the reverse complement.
TTGCATGTATTGTAGCTTATTTTGGCATCGATCCAGCTGATGTCACCATGTCTATGCGTATGCTGATGTCAGCATATCAGTTGCCTCTATATATGTGCCAAGTTTGAAGTAAAGTGAAAAAAAATTGATGTTTTTGTCGACATTTGAAATATCGCCCATTATAATTAAGACTTAAAGATTTTTAAAGATTTAAAAAAATTCATAAAAAATTTTAACTTTGACCTACTATTCTCAAAATTTAATCACATCTGTTCTGGGTCACTGGCAATCTATAAACATAATTTGGTATGAATTCAGCTAATAATTTTGCTGCTAGAGTGTTAACAAACAAATAAACACACAAACCAACAAACCAAACCAAAAATAATGCCCCTTGGCTCCTCTTGGCTCTATATATACAAACATATAGGAATACACACACACACTACAGTGAAAAAGTTTGAGGCGGCCTTTAGAATTGTTGTTTTTGCAGCGTTCAAATGAACATGCATTTTATTTCTCAGTGTCTTTTCTTCAGATTCAACAAGAAAATATAGAAAATATGTCCACAGCCTTAAAGACACACAAAAAACAGAACTAAACGGGTTCTAAAGGTTAAAGTCAGTATTTTGTGTGACCCCTGACCCTGTGATAAGAAGTAGTAAAAAACATTTGAAACATCTGACATGTGTTGAATGAAACCTGGTATAAACCATCAGAAAGTGAATGCCAAAATGTCATATCATCTGAACAAATGAAGGTAAAGGAAGGTCACACTAAATATGACCGCTTTGGTTTATAGAAGCTGTTTGTACACACTACAGTAAAATACATATTAAAACACTCTATTCAGACACAAAATTAGAACAGGTGTGTTAATCTGATTTCTCATAATCAGATTACCGTTGTTATCTGATAAACCATATTAGATATCCTGTTAACATGATCACCTGAATATTCTGATAATTCCAGAAATCGGATAATGATCGGAGTATTAGCGTGCATGTAAGCAGGTTCAGATTCTTATCATTATAATCAGTATAAACGAGCTGATGCTTTATGTAATGAGCTTAGTTTGGTTTAATAGTTTATCCTGCTGTAACTAAACTACCAGATCCTTTTAAATGTACTTCCACATAAAACAGTCAAATATGACCTTGTAGACGTTCTCCGTCATACAAACTGAGACCAGGCTGACATGAACGCCAGCCATACAGTCAGCAAATAGATCCTCAGAGACATGATTGATTTTCTACATCCAACTTTTATTTCAAAGACAGCCGGTCTCATAGCGCTGCCTCAGATGGTGCAGCATGGCAGCATGCTCAGACTCATCTGAAAATGTCATCATAAATGTAAAACATTTCATCATAAAACTCACAGCGGTGGCAGATATGATGTGCGTGTGAAAGTCAGTTTAGGAGAACCTTGTCTTAGGTGGTATTTGAAGCCAGTGACAGCACACCGCATGACATTTCAGACTCGCAGGAAGAGACGGCAGACACCGTTTGCTCTGCTTTTGAAATAGATATAATGAGAAGATGTAAATGTCTGTCTCTGTGTTATTGAGTCATGTTCCTGTCCTGCAACATCATTAAAAAATACCACTGCCATCCACAACGCTGCCACAGATACATTTCATATTATGATGCATTTTCATGTTAAATAATTTAAGAAAAATGTTATTTATTCAAAAAACATCATCTGAAAAGGACATTTATAGTGTCTTACATATTAACTATGTACTTACCAAGATTTTATATTAATTTATGTGATTGCTTCATTTGATTTTTTTTAAGGTGACATATTTTTGGCTTCTAACCTCTACTGCACAATGTGATAACTTTTTTTATTACTGTACATAATGTGGTAAATATTCTGAACTAAACTAACCACAATGTCACTGCAACATTAACATTAACATTTTGAAATGAAGTAGTAGTAGTAATAGTAGTAGTTGTAGAAGAAGAAGAAGCAGTAGAAGTAGTGGTAGTATGTAATTTTAATGTTATTTCTATTTTTTTTGTCTTTATTTTCTTGAATTGATGAATTTGCCCCTGGGTATAAATAAAGTTTATCTGCATCTGATTAGTAAATGTTAAAACAGCTACAATAATAGTCTACACAGAGTAGTTGTTTTGGTGGAATAATACAAATAAAATGTGCACATTAGGAAGAATAACTAGATTCTTAAGATGAATTTGGATTAGTGTCTGTGATTTTTATCTAATTGCTTAATTTTTCTTAGGAGACATATTTGCAAAAGCCGCTTTTGGCATCTAACCTCTTCTGAGCAATCTGTTTTTGTTTTTTGTTTTTTTATTATTATCTTCTTGTACATAATGTGCAACTAAGCTAAAGCAAAACTGCACATGCAACTAAACATGTTCCTATAGCATGACGAATACAATATCACTGCGTAACAGTTTTGAAATGACATAACACGCAAAAATATATGGTGGTCAATGCAGACTGAATTGATATTATACCATACTGAACTGTCCTGTTGTCATGTTGTCTAGGCTTCTCACTGGTTTAACAGACAACATCACATCACCCAGTCCTAGCTTCACTTCACTGGCTTCCTGTGCATTTTAGAATTGATTTAAAGATTTTATTGATCACTTTTAAAGCCCAAATGGGCCTGGCCCCTAGCTACATAATGGACATGCTAGCGAATTATGATCCAGTACGCAGCCTTAGATCCTCGGGTGGAGGGCTCCTGGTTGTTCCAAAGTTGAGGTTTAAATCGAAAGGCGACCGCGCCTTTTCAATCAGGGCCCCTCGACTTTGGAACGGCCTGCCCGAGGAGATAAGGCTTGCGGAATCAGTGTCATCTTTTAAGTCACTTCTTAAAATGCATTTTTATAGACTTGCCTTCATGTGATGTCTCTTTTTAATGTTTTTAATGTGAATATTGAATTTTACCCTGTTTTGGTTATTCATTTATATTGACAAACATGATGTTGTTTTATTCCACTCCTTCATTTCGCATTTGACAGCATCATGTTATATTATTTCTGCCCTCTCCACTACGATACATTCAAAGTTAGTCATGTTTTCATGTTTGCTGTACTCGTCTCTTTTATTGTGTTGGGTTTCTGTAGAATTGACTTAGAGTCTGGTTTTGACCAACTCTATATATAAAATGTCAAGAGATAACTTTCTTGTGATCTGGCGCTATATAAATAAAATTTGATTGAGTGATTTAATTGGTTTTCCCCTGTAAGTCGCTTTGGAAAAAAGCGTCTGCCAAATGCGTAAACATAAATGCGTAAACATTGTGTTGTGTTGTTTGCTATGTTTTTATTCTGCTGTTATGCACTTTTGCTTTGTCTGTCAGAGCATTTTGTAAACTCAGTTTTTGAAAGTGCTATATAAATAAAGTTATTATTATTATGTATATATTTCTATCCATATTTTTTAACCATTATTATGATTTTACATGAAAAAGGTCAAGTACATCTAGAAGGAGGTTATGAATATTGTTAGACTTTGATTTTTGAGTCACGCATGATCTTTTTAGTGAACACATATTATCAGTACAGTTGATTTTTCCCTTTTTAAACGTGTTCTTCTGTCTGTCTGTCCTTCTGTCTGTCTTGTAGTGATGAAGTGGGACAATGAAAGTGACCGACGGAGGGATGAAGGGAAGGAGACTTATGAAGACAACAGGGCTCATTTTTCTTTATTTACGTCACTAGAGGGAATAAGGGGACGGGAAAAGGTGGCGCGGTGAAGTGTTTGCTTGTTTTAGGGGACCTTGGGAAGGCACGTTGGTTATGCTTGTTTTAAAACCTGGAGTAGAGCTGATGAGTGGAGTTTCTCCTTTTATTTTTCAGTTTTTTGGGGACATTTTTGATCCAAACTCCACCCCTCTGTACTACTGCAGGTTGAAAACTACACATGTGCAACATTATAATGTGACATCACTGACAGATTATTACCATTGCTTGATTTGATTCTAACTTTTAACTCACCAATCACATCTTCGGGGAGACTCCACTGCAGAGAAGAGCTGTGCAAAGCATCTTTCTTATCTCTTTCAAATGTAACTTTGAGCCACAGCAATTTTCTGGAGTGTTTCTGTATCTGAGTGTTACACTGAAACAGCTCCTCTGTTTTGGAGTCTGCACTTATATTCTCTGCTCCTGCTGGTGTACTAGAAAAAAAAATCACAGGCTGCCTTTCACTTTTATCCACCTCAGTAAATAGTGTGTTGTTTTTTTGGTCGCTTGCAACATTTAATCCGTAAGCACACTGTTTAGCACACTGCTGTAACATTTCTGCTGAAAAAAAAAAGCTGTAGTGCTGTTTGTTTAATTGCATTTTTGCCACCTGTGAATGTTTTTTTCTCCAATATCCCTAATTAGCTTCTCTTAGGGACAGCCCAGACATTAAATAGCACCAGTCCTGTCACTAAAATTGGCTGCTTTTAACCAGATAAACCAAATAAGCCAGCTGTTAGGTTGTATAAATTTGTTTTTGCCATTTCCAGCATACTTGTATATTAAGGTAGTATATTATCTGTTAACTTGGTTTTCGTTTCTGTGCTGTTTTTTTTTTTTGTGTGTGTGTAAATTCATTTAGTGACTGCCCTGTCTATCACACAGGAGGAGAACTGTGCATGAGTACTGTGCTCAAAGTGTCTGTGGTTACTAAAACTGCTGGCCCAGGGGCTGTAATTGCTACTGTTTTTTTTTGTTTTTTTTTTACCAAGTCTTTCACAGTTTTAGAGTCCTTTTTCTCCAGTCTAAAACTATTCTCACAAGCACAGAGAGCCCAATTATCATCAGCTGTCACTCTAAAATCAGGGAGATCTAGCAAAAACTACACCTTGCTGTGTTTTTTTTTCCCTTCATGTGGGACAGCAGTCGCCGATTCACCTGAAAATCGGAGAAACCACCGACACAGGTTCATTGGAGTTCAATACAAGGACATGGCAGGGCAGCGAAAAAAGGGGGAGGGGGTTTCAGACCGGAGTATGTGACTTACCTTTTAATTTCACCAAATGAAAAAAGTCTTTGACTATCACAGCAAGAGTGATTCTGTTGGTACGGTACGAAATACTGGCATTTTGTTGTTTTTTTTGTTTTGTTTTTTCACTGCACTGTCAGCAGGTGTGATAGCGGGTTGACGTGCCATTTAACTTTTGATGTACACTGGAACTAATGGCCTTGATAAAAATTTAAAAAAAAAAAAAAAGAAAAAGAAAGAAAAAAGGCGACCTCAAACCACTATCTCTGCCTATGAGGCTGATTTGTCTAAATGTCTGTCTATTGATCTTGCCATCAACATATTGACTGTTAGCAAACCTGTCATGGCAGGTGAAGATAGATAAGTGAACTTTGAACTCTTTGATTTTTATGTTTTATATAAAATATTGTGCTATGACTTTTTTTTATATATATATTTAGAAAGGGGATTCTTAATTTTGGAACTACTGAGTTTTCATTTTCCTGCTTTTCCACTTCATTGAGAGGATGATTTTTTTTTTCTTTATTCTATTTTTTTTTTTTTTTTTTTTTTTTATAAAATATTCTCAGTGCTTTACCTCTTTGTATCCTGTATATTTTGTGGTACGCTGTTGTGACCTCTGTGTGTTGATGTTTTTTTTTGTTTTTGTTTTTTTTTCAGCTGTGTAGAATTTATAATGAAAAACTCAAGAAACCCAATCACACCCCTATCTTCTCTGTGTGTTTATTCAAATATTTGCAAAAAAAAGTGTGAAATTGAGAAATGGAGCAATTAAGTCTATCCAGTCACATATAATAAGGAAACCCTATATTTAGGGCTTAATATTTTCTCCAAAATCATACACCAAATGAAGGTCTATGAGAAATCCAATTGCTTTTGATGTGATTCATCCATGTATGTTTTTCTTACACTTCCATAAAGATGACATCTAAATTGATTCTTTGTTTGCACCACAGTTTAATCTCTTTGATATAAGCAGTATTATGTAAATGTGCCCACACACTGATTGATCCCATGATTTGTTGTGACAGAACAGAAAAATCGAGGAAGCTGGTGTCTTCCGTGATAACTGTGTAAAGGATGGGCTCATTGCAGATTCGGTCATGCAGTATTGCCTCTATTCTCTTTCATGTTTAAAAATGAAATGAAATGAAGCCATCAATCATCACCAAATATGCAGCTTTGTGCATAGATTAGTAACAATTGGTAGGATCATTCCTGTCAGTCACTGCTTTAACCATGATTGGTTATTTGGCTATTAATAATATATTAAAAATAACAAAATGAACTATTGATCAGGACATAAGATGAAAGAATTCCTCCAGACATGTAAACACCCCTCCCCTGATCTTCTATAACATTGATGTTACATAACAGTGTGCTCTAACCTTGTACCACGTTGTGCCAATTTTGTCCAGCACATGAATCTACACGGGCTCTCTGGTTACACCGTCCTGATACACACCCCATGCTCTGCTGACTGTCCATTAGGAAATTAAAAGCCTCCCATCAATGTGACCTGCACAAATCGATCTGTGCTCTGAATACAAAGCAGCACTAAAGGAAGCAGCAGTAATGCATTATGGGGAGTAAGAGAGAATTTATGGGAAATGTAAATAAGCGTCAATGTCATCCTCTGCTGATGTGATGGAGGTGAGGATACTCCTGTAGTAATGGGGCTTGGGTTCCGTGTTTTTATTTAAAAGCAAATGTGAATATTGGCTCAAAATATATGTAGATAAACATCGATGTTGGCACAAAAACCACTGTAGATAATACAAAGTAGAACTATCAAAGTGCATAATTTGGTGTAAATGTAGAGTTCTGTGTAAAAAGTTTTAGGCCAACATTAGGTAAGTTATTTTTAGCAGGATTAGGTTAGGTTGTAAATGAGCACACATATACTATTCATACTGATCTACCATAAAATCCTGACCACTGACATAAGAGGTGGAAATAATATTGTTTATTTCATTACAATGGCATTTTAAACTGTGTTGGATATATACAGGGTGGGGAAGCAAAATTTACAATGAACATTTAGTTGTTTTTTCTCAGCAGGCACTACGTCAATTGTTTTGAAACCAAACATATATTGATGTCATAATCATACCTAACACTATTATCCATACCTTTTCAGAAACTTTTGCCCATATGAGTAATCAGGAAAGCAAACGTCAAAGAGTGTGTGATTTGCTGAATGCACTCGTCACACCAAAGGAGATTTCAAAAATAGTTGGAGTGTCCATAAAGACTGTTTATAATGTAAAGAAGAGAATGACTATGAGCAAAACTATTACGAGAAAGTCTGGAAGATACTATTAAAGAAGAATGGGAGAAGTTGTCACCCCAATATTTGAGGAACACTTGCGCAAGTTTCAGGAAGCGTGTGAAGGCAGTTATTGAGAAAGAAGGAGGACACATACGTAGAATAAAAACATTTTCTATTATGTCAATTTTCTTGTGGCAAATAAATTCTCATGACTTTCAATAAACTAATTGGTCATACACTGTCTTTCAATCCCTGCCTCAAAATATTGTAAATTTTGCTTCCCCACCCTGTAGGTCTGGGAAAAAAATTAAGAGACCACTGCAATTTCCTGTGAAATCAGCATGTCTGTATGTATGACAGCCATTCCATTCCTGTGTCTGTTGAATTCCAACAAGCCAAGGTTATTATCGTTAACGAAAACTAACGAAATGACGCAAACTAGAATTGAAAAAAACATTTTTGTTAATTGAAATAAATGAAAACTATAATTAAAAGAAAAAAACAACTAACTGAAACTGTATTGTGTGCTTATAAAACTAAAACATATACAAATTATGGATAAAATTCCCTTCATTTTTGTCATTGTCAATGTTGGATTGATACAAAATTGATTTATTTTGCTCTAGCAATTTTAGATGGCACTTCACAGTCCGTCACTTCTCGTCACTTGTTGTTTAGAGTCGTTTTCTCGTCCCCACTCTAGGTGGGAGAAAGCAAAGTCCTGTATGGGATTTATTTGAATATGACGGCGAAGAAGATAAAAGATATGACAAAACTAAAATTAATACTAAAACTAAGCATTTAGGAAAAAAATGAAAACTAATAAAAACTAGCAAACCTGCTCTAAAAACGAATTAAAACTAACTGAATTACAGAAAAAAGTCAAAACTTAATAAAACTAAACTATAATGAAAAATCCAAAACTATTAAAACCTTGCAACAAGCACACCTTATTCTACTGAATAAACACCTGATCCATGTCTTTTTTAAGAAGAAGTATAAAAACCACTACTGAGGCCATCACTATCTTCTTATAACAGGCAAAAACAGTGCTATTAGTACCACGAAAGTGACTAGAATCCAAAAATAACTATTAAAAACTGCTGGACTTCTGCTCTGACGATGTTTCCAAACTGTGAGGACTGGTTTTTCTATCAAGACAATGCTCCTGGCCTCAGCTAGGTCTATAAAGGTGTGGATGACGGACCACCAGATGAAGACCCTGTCATGGCCAGTCCAATCTCCAGACCTGAACCCACTTTGGAAACTTCTGGAAGAACATGGATGGTCACAAGCCATGGAGCATGTCTGAGCTTCTTGAATTTCTCTGTCAGGAGCTGCATAAAGTCATCCAACAGCTATGGAGGACAACCAAGACACATGAAAGCTGACACTGAAAATCAGAGCGATTCCACCAAATATTGACGTCTGAACTTTTCCCAAATTCCAACATTAGTATTGTGTTGTTTAGAAATGAAGATGAACTGGTTTTCTTTGTGTTATTTGAGGTCTGAAAACACGGCATCTGTTTATTATTTTAACCATGTGTCGTGTTCTGCAAATACATACTCTAAATAATAATATTTTTATTTGGAATTTGGGAGAAATGTTGATAGTTTAGAGCAGGGATGTCAAACTCATTTTCTTCAAGGGGCCACATTCAGCCCAATTTAATCTGAAGTAAAATAATAGCATGACAGCCAATAAATAATGACAACTCCAAATTGTTTTAGTGCGAAAAATAACATTCAGTTATGCCAATATTTACATTTACAAACTATCCAAACAAAAAGGATGTGAATAACCTGAAAAAAATGCAATTTGTTAAGAAATATAAGTACAGTTTTATCAATATTATGCCTCAACTTATCATTTATACATATGCATTAAAGAACAGATCTACAAAGGCACAAAACATTTAGTAACAGGCAGAATATTGTTAAAATTGCACTTAATTCTCTTTAGACATTTCAGGTTGTTCATATTTGTTCAGGTTGTTCACATTTTATTGTTAAATGATGGTTTGTTAATGTAAACATTTTCATAATATAATGTTTTTTGCACTAAATCAAAGAGGAAAAAAATTGTGTTGTCATTATTTATTTGAGTTTGATGCCCTAACTTGCACTTTGCAAATTCATCTCGCGGACCAGACTGGAACCTTTGGCGGGCCGGTTTTGGCCCCTGTGCCGCATGTTTGACACCTGCGGTTTAGAGAATAAAACATAAACGTTAATTTTACTCAAAAACATACCTATAAATAGTAAAATCAGAGAAAGTGATCATTTTACAGTGGTCTCTTATTTTTTTCCAGAGCTGTATTAGGCAGCAAGTGAAAATTTAAGCCTAAAAGCTGACGTTGGAAGCAGCAAAATGAGCAATGTAAAAAAAACTGGGTCATATATTAACAGTGATGACTGGGTCAGAGTATCTCCACAACTGTTAGTCGTGTTGGGTGTTCCTGGTCTGTAGTGGTTAGTACCAACCAAGACGTTCTGATCCAGTGATTTAACCATCACATATTCTCCCTTGTCACAGTTGCTCAGATGCCTACTCTTGCCCATTTTGCTCTTTCTGACACATCAACTTCAAGGACTAAATGTTCTCTTGCGGCGTAATACGGTATATCCCACCCACTGACAGGTCCCCTTACCACGTTGCCTGTCAGGGGTCAGACTGTTTTGACTGATCAGTGAGTTTCTCAGTCTCTCTGCTCCAGATATAAGAAAATATAGGAAATATGTGCACAGTATTAAAAACAAAAAATCACAAATAAAACAGAACTAAAATGGAGTATACAGGCTAAACCTCCGAACAAAAGACTTAACCCTTTATAGTTATAAAAATAGAATTCAAAATTTCAACCTTAGTTTGTTATTGGAGACATTGGACATAACAAGACTTTATTACTTTTGTAAATTTTTTCAAAATTTTTTTATGGCTACGTTGAAAATCGAGGTCAATGAAGTTACCATATTTGGTTCCCATAAGTGGCAAAAAAAAAAAAAAAAGTTTGTTATTAGAGGACATAACAAGACTGTATTACTTTCGTGAAATTTTCCCCTTTTTTTGTCATGTAGAAAATCAAGGTCAATGAAGTTACCGAAATTGGTTCCTTGCCCGTAAGTGGCCAAAAAATAATAAAAATAAATAAAAATCCAAGAAGTCAATATAAAAAATACAAGAAAAACACATGTAATGTAAAATTAGCATGTATTTTAGAATATTAGAACATCACTTTTAGAACATTAGACCAACATCAGTGCTGATCCAGACCCCTGTCCACATCCACATTCTCCCTTTGAACATCATTCCTTACATTAGTACCATTATTTCATGGTACCTAACAAAGCAGGTACACTCACTGTTCATGCAGAGGTGGACCTTACAGACCTTGTAGACCACATTGGACCTGAGATAACTGCTGCTGTCACTGTCTTGTAATGTGTGCAGAAATTACCAAAAATAGTCACTTGCCTGATAAAGGGTTAAAGACATGTTAAGTGCAAAGGGAGGTCAGAGAAAATACTTCATACTTGTAGAAGATGTATTTTCTTGAAACTCTGGTTTTTAATCGTCTATATGTTTCCTGTATTTGCTGTATTTTTCTTAATACAGAAAATGAGAATTGCATAGAACTCATTACATTATACTTTTATTGAAACAACAAACCTAATGGTGCTCCTAAGACTTTTACACTGTATTGTACAGAAAGAATGGCTACTAACAGCTACTTAATCTTCAGATTTTCTCAAATGGCCATAAGGACATCATTCAATAACTTGACATAAAGTATAGTAAGTCTAAGTAGAATGTCCTGGCACAATTTAATCTATTTGTTGAATGGAGAAGCAGCTCAAGGACTCCAGCAGCACATATTGTACAGTACAACTTTATTTAACTCTGGAGGTGGAAAACATGTCTCCTGTAAGGTAAGGTGAGTTTATGTATGTGTTGTAATAAACAGTGTTGGGGAAGTTACTTGCTTGTTATCCATTACTTTACTTAGTAGCCCTCTATGGAAAGTGTTACGGAAAATTTTGCTCTGCTGCTGGTGAATAATGAAATAGAGACATCTGCCGGCCGAAAAGATTTTATTTCTTTGTGAAGAAAGTTCAGTTCTGCACACGAGCAGCGATTGTGAAGAAAAGACAAAGAGCTTCTCACAAGATCCACCTTTTATAGAGTGAATCCCATTTGCAAGTAACACCTCCAGTCTCTTCAATGGGCCTTTTGATTGAGTGATAGGGGGGTTTGGGTAAAGATATGGGAAAGTTATTTTTTATTTTTTTAATTTATTTTTTTTAAAGAAAAAAAAAATATGGGAAAGTCATCAGGGAGTGGGCATATTCATGAAAGGTAGCATACAGTGGGGAAGGGTGTTCAGGAAAGGATATGGGAACAGAGAAGGGAATTAGATAAAGAAGTTAAATTCCATTGCAAAAGTAACTTATGTTACTCATTACTTTTACATTATTTTTATGTTGCTGGACTTTGGGCAGAACCACATATCTGTTCCTAAATGTGTGGGGCTACATAAAGTTCTTCTATGGAGGACATAACAAGTATTTCTTCTGTGCTCTTTGTTCTAAAAAAAATGCCACAAACAGAGCACTTGACAAGAAAACATTGGACGACTTACTTTGTAACTCGTTACTCACAAAACTAGTAATGAATGTGGGAAACACAATTTTGACAAATCAATAATATCCATTAAACAGATACTGATATTTAAACCTGGTCATAAACATATTTCCACTATGTGCTTCATTGATATTTATGCACCTTCATCTTACTGAAAAAAATGTGTCATGCTGCACTACAACTGGGATCAATAAAGTCTATCTATCTATCTATCTATCTATCTATCTATCTATCTATCTATCTATCTATCTATCTATCTATCTATCTATCTATCTATCTATCTATCTATCTATCTATCTATCTATCTATCTATCTATCTATCTATCTATCTATTCACCCACCCATCCATCCACCCACCCATCCACCCACCCATCCATCCATCCATCCATCCACCTACTATCTATCTATAGAACTTTCAGAAAAAAATCTGGGGGACACAGTGTTTCATCCTGCTGTTTTCACTCACATTTTTCATGTAAAAAAGCAGAATCCTGCACTTTCCTGGGTCTCTGGAGGATAAGCTTCTAGTTATTGAAAAAGACATGAAGCTCTGGAGCTAAGGTTACTGAATCTTCTCAGCTCAAGACCCCAAACTTACAAAAATACATAGTGAATGACTCTAACTTCTACATTTGTACCAACTCCGCTATCAGATTTTCAGGTTTACGAGACGAGAGAACTAGAGTTGCAAACCACATATCACTGTATTGTAATGTATACTATTCTACCAATGTAGACCTAATAAAAACACACCTGTGACCTGTTTTAGTTTCCAACCGAAAGTTTGGGAAAAGCAGCTCTGGACACTAAAATACAGATTCACCCATAAAGACCCAGTGCTACTTATGTGGCAGTTACCAAATGATTCTTTCTCTATTTTTAACCTTTCTTAAGTGATTTTTCGCAATTAATTCTGATATTATGCTCTGAATTTAGTTTTTTTGTGTGAAAATCTTGTATTTTCCTTTATTTAACTTACTGATTCACTCAAAAAACTGAAACATTGACTTTAATTAAATTTATTTTGTCAACAGGTTCCACGTAAATGTATTATGTTAGTTGAAAGCAAAAATGTTAAGTTCATCTAACTTAATTTTAGATGAACTTAACATTTTTGCTTTCAACTAACACAATACATTTACATGGAACCTGTTGACAAAATAAATTTAATTAAAGTCAAGGTTTCAGTTTTTTGAGTGTTGTGTAGATGTCCATTAAAGCTACAAAATAAAGTTAAGGGTTATTATATCGAAAATGGAGAAAACTGAGGAAAAAATGACTTTTTTTTTGTAAAAGATATCATTAACTGAACATAAACCAAGTATTTTCAACTACTTATTAAACTCCATGGGTTTTTCTGGTGAATGAATGTTTCCATGGTAACTATGCAGCCTCTGAACGTCCAAATGGGTCATATCTGATGACCATGAAAAGATGGTAAACTGTATTTTAAACTAATTATTTACAAGTATTGATAGAATTAGTGCATCAACAGGTATTAAATAGTTTAGATCAGCGGATGCGTTTGGTCGCCAGTGGTTGTTTGGATTTTTATGGTTTAAGGCTATTAAATGCTGGGTGATTGGATTATGATAATATTTTTTTTTTCTTTTTTTCTTTTTTTATACAATTTTATTTAAACTTTTTCAATACACAAAACCAAGGCAAATAGTTCTGGTCACCAGTGGATGTTTGGGTCTTTATGGGTTAAGTCAGTGTCAGTAAAAAGGGCGTCATTCCTCAGGAACTGAACTCGAAGTGAATGATCCTGCTATGTCATCTCTCATTTTAATATTATGTTTTTTATAGTGTATGTAAAATTGTTGCATAAATACATGACATGTCATTCTAAGCTCAGTAAATGGATTTGGATCGAGATGCCAAGCATTCACTCAGAGTCCATGTGTTTCTGCATCTTGTTTGAGTACGATCGTCACTTTTGTTTTTTTGTTGTTTTTTGAGAATGAGAGGATCGGTGCTTTTCAGCCTTGCTAACAATGACAGGGATTACTGTCATTCCTTCCCTTCCTCCCTCCTCCTTCCATGAGCCCGCTGTGACTTTTTCTTCCTTCCTCCATTGGGTTTAGTTACAGTGGCTTTAAACTGATTTAGCTGTTTACTGTCAGACTATGGAGGGATGACAGCCGCAATCTGTCGCCTCCTGCCTGTTTGACCCGGATCTGATGGCCGCTCGGTTGTGCTTGGCCTGGGTTCAGCTCGATAATCAAAGGGGAATAGACACACAACTCTTTATGCAGCACTGCTGAGATACATCCAGGTTAACCGAGGCTCTAATGTCAGTATGTACTCTATCTTGCTGCACAATCAGGAGCACTCACATATACAGTCTGCACACATGACGCCGACTGCAATGAGCCAAGAAAAAGATTAGCATAGATTAATAGAGGATTGTGTCAGAAGGGAGTGAGAGAAACAAGATGATTTATAAAGAGACTTAAGACACTGAGTACAAGTGTATTATTTAACTTCAGTAACCCCCTGTTGTGTGGATTTGTTACTGGTATTATTTGGGTGGACGTGGTGTATGATATTCTGTTCATGCTTTCTTTCCTTATGTTCATCATTTAATACACAGGTGTCAAACATGCGGCCCGGGGGCCAAATCCGGCCCGCCAAAGGGTCCAATCTGGCCCATAGGATGAATTTGTAAAATGCAAAAATTACACTGAAGATATTAATCAATAGTGTAAAAATCATGTTATTTCAGGTTCCATACATACACATATAAACCAATTAGATCTCAAATGGGTCAGACCAGAAAAATACTGTCATAATAACCTATAAATAATGACAACTGCAGATTTTATCTTTGTTTTAGCGTAAAAAAAAAAAGCAAAATTACATGAACATGTTTGCATTTACAAACTATCCTTTTACAAAAAATGTGAATAACCTGAAAAAATATGAACAATATGAAATGTCTTGAGAAAAGTAAATGCAATTTCATCAATATTATACCTGTTACTAAATGTTTTGTGTATTTGTAATTGTAATGTAAGTTGTAATGCACATGTGTAAATGATAAACTGATGCAGAATATTGTTAAACTGCACTTGTTTTTCTTAAGACATTTCAAGTTGTTCATGTTATTCAGATTTTTAAGGAAACAATGTAATTTTATTACTTATTTCACTGGTATTATTTTTTATTGGTCTGGCCCACTTGAGATCATATTGGGGTGAATGTGGCCCCTGAAATAAAATGAGTTTGACACCCCTGATTTAATAGGTCTTATGTATTTTATTTTATTTTTTTGTAGTTTTGTTTGTTTGCTTTGTTTTTTCTCTCTCTCTCTTCTGCCCAGTTTGCTCAGGTCTGGTTGTAGTTATTGTTACCATTATGATTATCACCATGGTTGTTACTGTTTGTATTGTTGATACTTTTTTGTGATGGTCTTCGCCACCGTCTTCTCTCTTGCCCCTCCCCCCAATGTCAGGTCCGGCATGGAAATGTGGTTCAACAAAACTCATAATAAAGACAGTAGAATATCAAGGGGAGCTTCGTATAGTTTATGAAGTTTCCCTTGGCAAAGCACCAAAAGGCAGCCAGACTACCATTCTGCTGTTAGGATGCTGGATAAGACAAGTAAAAAAAAAAAAAAAAAACAACTTTAATAACCCCTTTAACCCCTGATGTGTCTGTGGTGAGCATTCTGAATGTATGATTCATTTAAAAAATTCATTAAAAATTCAAAATTCAAAAATTCATCTGTTTTCTCAATAGGAACATTTTCAAAATGTGCTGATAGAAAAGACCATGTTCTTTTCATAAATATCTGAGCATGCTCAGTGCACCCCCCATCACCTGAGGAATGGGGGCAAAACACAGACCATATAAAAATAGATTCACTATAAAAATAGACGGTTTAGGCTTTTCTTTTCTTTTCTTTTTAACCGTTTTCCTTGTCATTTGGCCAACATCTGGCTGAAAGGGTATTGTAATCCTTTTGTCATCTGTCTGTCTGTCTGTCCATTCAATGACATAATCGCATTATCTGAAGAATGCATTGAGATATCTGCACCAAATTTATACTGTGGATGCATCTTGGCATGGAGCAGAAGCCTGTTGAACATAGATGACCTTGACCTACTTTCTCAAGGTCAAATGGCCTTGTGCCTGGTGCAGTTATAATATCTGAGTACTTTCAAATATAGAATAGAATCTTTATTTTGTCACACATGTAAACATGGACCACACACCAAAATGTGTCTTTTGCCTTTCACCCATCACATGCAGCACACTCACCGCATGCTAGGAGCAGTGGCCTCATCATGCACATCAGCCAACACCCCTCTGCCAGTCTAGGGAATCGAACCGGCAAACGTTGGGTCTCAAGCTGACACTCCAGCCAACTAGGCCACAGCTGCCCCCAGATATAAATATGTATGTAATACGTTTTACATAAAGACAATCTAATGTAAATTATAGGGAAGTAACTTTCAACAGAATCTTACACTATATTTAGTCAAGGGGTATTAAAAGTGTGCAGCAAGGTTATAATAGTTTTGGATTTTTAATTATAGTTTAGTTTTAGTTAGTTTTGACTTTTTTTCTCTAATTCAGTTAGTTTTAATTAGTTTTAGAGCAGGTTTGCTAGTTTTTATTTGTTGACATTTTTTTCTGAATGCTTAGTTTTAGTTTATTTTAGTTTTAGTATTAGTTTCAGTTTTTTCATATATTTTATCTTCCATCCTATTCAAAGAAATTAGTGAGGTTACCCTGGACACTTTATTTGGTGGAGGGGTTAGGGCGGCTCTGACTGAGCACAGACACAAACATATGTACAGTACGACGTATAAATTCCCTGTAGCAGGTTGGAGGGGGTAATGTAGGTGGGGGTGTGATCCATACACAACGTCACGTGCGTGAAAATGAAAATGAAACTTTCCATACTTTCACCGTTGGCCCCCCGACTTCTATTATATATTATATATTCTGTTATACCGCTGATCTTAGACGAAATTTTCACGTTCTATCCTATATCAACATTGACAAAGACGAAAACTAAGGGAATTTTTTACAGAATTTTTATATGTTTTAGTTAGTTTTGTAAGCACACAATACAGTTTCAGTTAGTTATCGTTTTTTTCTTTTAATTTGAGTTTTTATTTATTTCGGTTAACAAAAATGTTTTTCAATTTTAGTTTTCGTCATTTTGTTTGTTTTCGTTAACGATAATAACCCTGGTGTGCAGCATGTTCTGTTTTGTTTTACTGTCGTTTGCAGTGATGTGGTGATTTTCTTTTTTCTTTCTTTCTTTTTCTTTTCTTTTCTTTTTTTTTTTTATATCAAGATTTGACCGTGTAACTGCTTTTTGGAGTTCAACCAGATGTCAAAAGTAGCTGGACTGACTTAGAAAATAAATAGCCCCAAAACAAAAACTACTGGGCCAAAATTCAAATACTGGTTGTTCAGTGTGTTCCAGTTCACAGTTCATGTCCAACATCCTAAAACTCTTCCTGATGTACATTCTGAGCACCTTATTAAGTAAAAACCTGTCAAACTTCTTTGTCTTTTTCTGTTATTCCACCCTGTTTTGACCTAAAACACACAGTAAAGCAAAACCACTGCTTAAAAGGAACACAGGCACATACTCACAACAGCTTTTATGACACTGAAATAGACGCAAATTCACAGCAGAAATAATGTCTCGGGGGTTAAAGGGATAAAAGCAGGGAGGTGAGGGGAGCAGGTAAAGCAGGCTTTACTCTCAAGATGGGAGAAAATCAAAATAGTGATTGGCCCTGAGGGATGAAACAGTAGAAGTGTCCTTAAGATGTCATAAATCGGCACCGACTCGGGGCTCTAAACAAATACCTGCTCGGAAACATAAAGTAGGAGACAGATAGAAGCAAGGAGATGGAGGTGGACATAGATAAAGAAGAAAAGAGCAGTTGTGAGATAAATGTGTTTATCCCCGTCACTTCTGAGGTTTAATATCCTGTGTGGCCTGAATGTGTTTACTGTCTGGGTGTGTTTATGAGAGTCAGGACACAGCGATGGCGCCTGTGTGCTTACCAGCGTGTGTAAAGCGTACGCACCTGTGTCAGCTGATATTTATTTGCTGTATTTCTAATATTCAATCTCGCCGCATGGAAGATTTGTTTCACTGATTTTATCAGTGAGCGTGCTATTAAGCCAAGTGTCAGTCGATCTCCTTCCATCGGCGTTGAATGTGTTTCGCTCAGGAGAGTCAGACCACCTGTGGGATGTTTGGTTATTAAGTCGCAGCCGGGTGTGTCTTGGTGTTTATTCAATAGGCTACTTTGTGTTGTATGTGACGGAATGAGAGGCAAATAAAACAGAGGGTGATGGAATTCCTGCGGGGTTATTATGCTAAAGATTATGAATATGTGTATAAATATCCATAATGCGTTAATGGAGTAAACTGTAATGAGAGCTGTACGTGCTTCAACCCCCTCTGAGTTAATATAATTTTAGTGATGTTGCGTAAGTAATTTGTACAGGTAACTTTCACATTGTACTTCCAAGTTTAGGTACATGTAAATAAGCCATGGACTACACAGCTGATTAGTCATGTCTCATTAAAATGCACGTTTGTAAAATGGGGTTTTGATGTCGTCCTCTGCTGACTCCATCCCATGGATAATACACTGTTACCCATAAAGTTGGAATAATGGTGTTTTCATTCACATCACATTCCACTTTTTATCTATTTATACACATCAGTAATCACCTTTAACCTGGTACACTGATTACAAATTGAGTCCCAGTTACATTTTAACCCTTTATCAGGCAAGTGATTATTTTTTGGTAATTTCCACATTCATTACAAGACAGTGACAACAACAGTTCCAGTGAGGACAGTAAGTCTACAATCTCAGGTCCAATGTGGTCTACAGGGTCTGTAAGGTCCACCTCTGCATGAACAGTGAGTGTACCTGCTTTGTTAGGTACCATGAAGTAATGGTACTAATGTAAGGAATGAAATTCAAAGGGATAATGTGGACAGGGGTCCGGATCAGCACTTGTGTTGGTCTAATGTTCTACAAGTGATGTTCTAATATTCTAAAATACATGTTCCTTTCACCTTGTGTTTTTCTTGTATTTTTTATATTTAGTTCTTGTATTTTTTTTTTTGCCACTTATGGGAACCAAATAGGGTAACTTCATTGACCTTAATTTTCTACATGACATAAATAAATAAATAAATGAATGAATACATAAATAAATGAATGAATGAATAAATAAATAAATAAATAAATAAATAAATAAATAAATAAATAAAAAACGAAACTCATAAAGTCTTGTTATGTCCTCTAATAACAAACTAAGGTTGAAATTTTTAATTTCAGGGTATTTCTATGAGTGCCCTATGAAGGGTTAATCACATTATCATTATCATTTCATGGGAAGAGGTCAAAATATTTTATTCCAACTTTATGGGAAACAGTATAATTGTTCTACCTCCACGCTGTTATGCTAGTCTATAAACATAAGGTTTCCAGAGTGTAACAAATCTTTATCAAATTTGGATCACTCATAAAGAAAAATTAAGTCAGAAGTGCTAGTTAGCTACAGCTTAAAATACAGTATTAGACAAAAATGTCTCTAAATTTATAAGAGAATGATTTGTCATTGAGCTTCCAGTTCTACTTCAAAACAGTCTGTACATTAAAATATCTTCACTTTTCACATTCTGTTTGTGTAAGATTTATAAATCTATTACATAACAAATGGTGTCAGGCACAACAAAGTCAGCCTCTATGTATTGTAACTTATTTTGGCATCAGTCCAGCTGACGTCATCATGTCTACGCATGTGCTGATGTCAGCATATCAACTGCCTCTTTATATGTGCCAAGTTTGAAGGACATTGAAACCAAATTGATGTTTTTATAGACATTTGAAATTTCGCCCATTATAAGAAAATGGGAGAAAAAAAAAAAGATTTTAAAAATTCTTTAAAAATTTGAACTTTGACCTACTTTTCCCAAAATGTAACCAGATCTATCCTGGGTCCCTGGAAATCTATAAATCCAATCTGGGATGAATTCAACCAATACATTTGCTGCTAGAGTGTTAACAATCAAACAAACAAACCGAACCAAAACCAATACCCCTTACCTCCACTGTGGGGGCAGGTAAATATACATAAATGTGTATATGTAATAACAACACTTTTTCATGTATCATAAAGACATCAGCCAACCAGCACTTTTGTTATTTGTTTTGCAATTCAACTTAACACAATAAGTAAGATTTAGCACATTTTATCTGAGGCAGATAATTTATATAACAAAAAATTGTCCACCAGTCTTATCATTCTTTTGTCCTTCATACTGAAGACATGTTGTCACTTCTTTTTGAAATATCCAGTTGCATTTCCATGACTTTTAAAAGCATAATTTCCTAAAAAATGATCTGAAAAAATCCAGAAATTGTAACAAGCAAACAAGCACATTATGAAAAAGGTTTTGTTTGTGGAAACTCTTGCATTCTTGATGCGTTATGCAGTTATTTTTCCACAGTTACCCACTCAAACCTCATATTGATCCTTCCATTACATGTTGTTTTTACACCTGAGCCCTGATGTCAGATGAAAAAATGTTCCCACCACTTTTCAACACAAAATGATGCCCTTGGCAGTTACTGTTGATTACATGAAGTGAAGTGAAACTGTATATAGTACTTTTTATAGAACAAAGTTAAGGGTGTAGTAATACAGACAGAATCCAGACCACGCTGCATAAAGATGTGGAAGATTAATTTTAGCGACTTTTGAAGCATGAAAAGCTAACCAATTTCACTGTAAAATGGTTATGATAAACTATAACAAGGCTGTGTTCACCAGTTTCTTCCTTGTGGATAAAATACCACATGTTATACCACAGAATACTCCTGCATTTGTTTTTGCACACAGTCACACACCGTGTAACGTTTGATTTAAAGTAGTGCCAAAAGTGCAAAACAATCCCCTGGGGCTTATAGGAATAAAGTGAGACTGGGGATCAGAGAAGAAAGTTAGAGCTAAAAGAAGAGGAAGAGGAGAGAAGGGCCCTGAGGAGCTGATGAGCAGCTGTTGAGGGCCGCTCCTCCGAGAACTTCAGTACACGCTACAGGCTCCTCCCACTGGCTACCATTACAGCACAGCAGCTGTCTGGAGGATTCATCGCACACGCTTACACACTTTTTGGTTATGTCTTCCCCACAGAAATGTTGTATCCTCACATGAATACTCACTATGTGTGTGTGTGTTCACTTTAAGACCATCCCCCTGAAATGACATACATACCTAGAAGCATGTTCAGTTTTGTAGCGTAATGAAAGAGTAGCACATTCTTTGCGTTTGACCTTGTTGCTCAACTCCAACTATAAAAACACAGCTCAGACACACATATACACACCTGACTGAGGCCGAAGGCACACAACAAACCACAGAAGCATACGCCAGCACGTATCGTTCCTTCACTCCCTTTGGTCTTGTTTAGATTTCCATCATTGTACAAATGTACCGTAATATGCAAGTGTTTGTTTCCCTTGTGCATTGTAGCGGCAACAGCAATGACAGTGGGAACAGCTTAGGGCATCCCAAGAGTACACCTGATAATTACCATGATGTGCTTCACTGACTTACTAATGGAGCTTTGCTTTTATATCCCATCCTGTCCCCCTTTTTTCTTTCATTCTTGTATTCATCCTCAGTTCTCCTGCTGTCGGAGTAAACCTGATCTCATGTGTATGCTTCTTTCTTTTTCTTAAACCATAAAGACCCAAACATCCACCGCCGACCAAAACCGTCTACTGATCTAAACCTGTTGATCCACTAATCCTATCAATACATGTAAATAATTGGTGTAAAGTACAGTTTGTCATCTGTTCGTGGTCATCAGATATGACCCATTTGGATATTCAGAGGCTCCGTAGTGAACATGGAAACACCGTCATCTTCTACAATATTGATTCACCAGTAAAGCCCATAGAGTTGGATCAATGACAGTAGATGGAGATGCTTGGTTTATGTTCAGTTATTGATATTTTTTACCGAAAAGGTCACTTTTCTTCACTTTTCTCTATTTGTCATATAATAACCCTCATTTTTAATCTGAGCTTCTATGAACATCTACATCACAGGTGTCAAACATGCGGCCCGGGGGCCAAAACCGGCCGCTAAAGGGTCCAGTCTGGCCCCTGGGATGAATTTGTGAAATATAAAAATTACACTGAAGATATTAACAATCAAGGATGTTCAATCTAAAGTTGTAAACCAGTAAAATACTATCATAATAACCTATAAATAATGAAAAAAGCTAATTTTTCTTTTTGTTTTAGTGTCAAAAAGGCAAAATTACAAAAAAAAGTTTACAGTTACAGACTAGCCTTTCACAAAAAATAGGAACAACCTGAAATGTCTTAAGAGAAGTACGTAGTATTTTAACAATATTCAGCCTATTATTAAATGTTTTGTGTATTTGTAGATCCACTGTGATCTGTAAGTTGTAATGCACATGTATAAATGATAAACTGAGGTGTAATATTGTTAAAATTGCACTTATTTTTCTGAAGAATTTTCAGGTTGTTCATATTTGTTCATGTTATGTTCAAGTATGGTTCATAGATGTTAACATTTTCATTACGGAATTTTACTTTTTTGACTCAAAAACATAGAGAAAACTTTGGAGTTGATATTATTTATAAGTTCTTATCCTATTATTTACATTATTTTACTGGTCCGGCCCACTTTATTTCATATTAGGCTGTATGTAGCCCCTGAACTAAAATGAGTTCGACACCCCTGATCTACATGATCAGAGAATTAAATATAAGAAAATACTTGATTTTCACCAAATTAGCATAAATGGTGATAAATCACTTGAAGGAATGATATTTTGCTCTTTTTAAATGTGATTTTGCATTTTTAAACATTTCTCTGTGCTCTATATAAACAGTAAATGCTATGCTTGGGTCTGAATTCTTCATTAATTCAACTCCACAGGTCCATCTTCAACTCTATTTCTGAGTAATGACACCAAAAAGGTCATTTTGAGCGCTGGCCCTTTAAACTGTCCACTGTCCACTGTCCCTTTGGAAACTGTTAGGGTCCTCAAATATACAAATAAATGTACCAAAGCTTAATAAAAGTGGGTTTAGCAAAATATGACCCCTTTAAGAGAAGTTAAAAATAGAGAAAAAAATCATTTGGGAAATGACACAAAAGTAGCAGCGGGTCTTTATTAGTTAAACAAGGTTTTTGTGTGTTTTTCGAACAAGCTGGATCGGACTTGTCTCATTTTTTCCATGTCTTTCCTTTTTTTCCATTTTCAATTTCCCCTTTTCACCTCAGCTTTAATTCTATACCACTCGTTCACGTCTGTGACCTTCCCCTACTTCCTTTACCTTAATGGAAAAGCTACCGAGTGATGAGTTAGTGCTGCTTATTACACAGGTCTTATCAAAGTGCTCTCGCTGGTAATAGAAAACACGACACAGTATTTAGTCACTGACAGGCACTGTTCTGTCTGCCGCTCTGCCCGTGTCAAGGTTTTCCTTCTATGTATGTAGGGAAACAGACCTGGGATTTCTCTCCTTGTCCTTATCAGCCTATCAGAGGCTGTCCATCTTATTTGGTGGGGAATCAGATGACACATCGTAGCTCTGCAATTCCTCACGTACACACACATGGGGGAAAAATTGTGTAGCCATGTGGGTGTGTGTCAGTGAGAGACCGAGAAGTGTTTTTGTGAGATGTTTTTCCAAGAGTCAACTACTGAAAGTGCATCTTAGTGTAAATTATTTAGGTCCAAAGCCCCCAGACTCTACTCCCTCTGCCTTGCACTACCTGGCTGTGTCTGCCTCTTACCAATTAACTATGTCCACACACACACATACATTCACTCAGACACACACACGCACACACACACACACACACATTCACTAAGACACACACACACACACATATGTTGGGTTTCCATGTGTTTAGTGGATATTGCACTGAATTACACTACTTTAATTTCCAGGAGGCTTAACTTACCACTAACATTAACTTCATTCTTGCTTTAAAACACTTAAACCTTAATTTTAATTATTTTTACACAATGTTGTGCCAGTTACTTTCAAAATGTAATACATTACAGATTACATGTTACTGTTATTTAATAGTAATTCCTTACCTTACAATATTACTGTCTCAGAATTGTAATGCATCACATAACTCCTTACTTTTGAGTAACATACAGACTCTCGTCATAAATGGGGCATGTGCAGTAGAACACCCCCCCCCCCCCCCCCCCCCCCCCAATTTGTCGAATAACAACCACCCACCAACCAAGAGATAGGAGACCTTTGGGGCACATTCATTTGCACTCTGAAGTACATGTGGATGGATAGCTCAGTAAGTAACACTACAGTCTGTGATGTTTGAATTCCAGCAGGAACGCTTGCATTTTTTTCAACATTTTACATGTTCAAACAGTTGATGTGGCGCAGAGGACAGCGGTAGATAAATCTGAAAATGATAAAGAATTCTAAGTAATCATAAAAACATGAGCTTACCTTGTCATTGCTGATCACATGGACCAAGTTAACTAGATTCTTGAAAGCAGGGTTAGGGTTGGTAATGAGCATACGTCAGTGTTGCCAGATGGGAAATGACAAATTATCGTAGCAGAAGCTTAAAATTATCGTGTTTTGAGGAAATGATCGTACATACCCGATTTGATGTTGATCAGGACCATCTGCCTCAGTAAAACATTACCACAGACTGTGTATAGTAGAGCTTATAATACAGATGACCTTTAAATAAACTAACAGCACTAATGGAAAAAAGCTGCCACTGGCAGAACAGCGCCCCCACCTGTGGGGTGTGCAGGATGAGCCACTGCACTGAACAGCCCAGAATACCAGTCAAATTTAACCATGGTCTTAATTATCATGTATCAAGGTCTTGTATCATCAGTATTTGGAGACTTAATCCATTAATCCACTTAAATGACTAAAATGCTTGATAACTGAAGAACTCACTGAAGAAAGCTGTTTTACAGTTTTATTATGTTCAAAACACACTTTCTAAATCAAAAATTTAAATCACCTGTTTGTATTTGCAAATAGTCATGTATTGAAAGGGTCAAATTATCGTACATTCTGGGATTTTTGGAATTATTGACACAGTACAGAAGGTGAAATTTTTGTACAAATACAGTAATTATCGTACATCTGACAACACTAGCATACATTCATGTCCCTAGTGTACTGTCTACTGCTGGGGCACTGCAACCAAATTTGGGCCCCCTGAAAAATAATCATGTTGGGCCCCTGCAACAAAAAACTCACTGGAAACAATCTTTTGGGGCGGGGGGGGGGGGGGGGGGTTGTGATGTTCAGAGCGGTGGGATAGTGAAAATCAAACTGAAAAAGCTTTATTTACCATTCCTCTAACTGTCCGGGCACACTCCACTGCTGTATGGGCCCTCAGGAATGCTGGACCCCATGAATTTGTCATGCGCCCCCCCCCCCCCCCCCCTTTTTTTTTTTCATTTGACCAATTAAATTATGGGAAAAAAGTGTGTTGTAACACAAGTGCTACTGAACATGTACTGAGTAAAATACTACCAAAAACTGATTTGTAATGCTTTACACTGCTGTGTTACAGCAAAAAGTAATCTGTTACTGTAATGCATTACTTTTGTAACATGTTACTCCCCACACTGTTTATACATCATGTTTCATTTGTTATACCGGTGTCATGTCCTCACATAATAAATACCTGGACCACACACAGTATGTAGATTCATATACAGTATATTTTATCTGTTTACCTACTAACATTAACTTTGACCTGTGTAAAAGTATGGAAATATTTTAACGTAAATACAGATTTCTGACCATCTAGTCATGACCTGTACTGTAATAGCAAGCGTTTTTTCAACCCTTGCTGCAGGGTAGGGGGCGGCATGGGTGGGGTTAGAGGGTGAACATTCCTCACTAATTGTATGTGTTTCCCCACCCTCCCCTCTTTGTGTGTGTAGTCTGGGTATTTATATCATTACGGGGACATAAATTTGTTTTGACAAGCACTTGTGAGGACTTGACTTAAGGGTTAGGAATATTGTGATTGCAGTAAAGCTGAAAGAAACAAACCTGAGTCAATGAAATTGCCTCTAAACACATAAAAAAAAAAACCATCGTGTTATTTCTGTGGGCTTCACAGTGTAGAACAGCTTGGAAAATTTCTGCAAAGAAGCCAACCTTTGACATGAAGGGTAGGAGCTAAGGTTCGCTGTGACATTACAGTAGAAATGAGGTCATGATCTTATCAGGAAATGTTGTTTTTTGTCAAGGCTGTTTCCAGCGTTAAAAAAATAATACAGCTTTTTTTTTTTTCTTTAAAAAAAAAAAAAAAAATCAAACCAAAGCCACTTTTTTTGTTTTGAGCTTCAAATAAGACACATGGCATTAGACTTATAGACATCAGATGTAAGAATGTGAATGATTTGACATGAGTAAAAGATTATTCCTATTTTTATTTGTTTGTTTAACCCATAAGGACCCAGTGGGACTTTTGTTGCAGTTCCCACATGAATTTTTTCTCTTTATTTAACCTTTCCTAAGTGATTTATCGCCATTTATTATAGTATTATCCTCTGAATTTTGCATTTTTCCAGTGAAAATCATGTATTTCTTATATTTAATTCACTGATCATGAAGATGTTCATAAAAGCTCAGAGTAAAGTCAAAGGTTATTGTATCAAAACAGAAAAAAATGAAGAAAAGATGACTTTTTCAGTAAAATATAGCATTAACTGGACATAAACCAAGTGTGTCCATCCACTGTCATGGATCAAACTCCATGGGTTTTACTGCTGAATCAATGCTGTAGAAGATGACAGTGTTTCCACGTTCACTATGGAGCCTCTGAACGTCCAAATGAGTCATATCTGATGACCATGAAAAGATGACAAACTGTATTTTACACCAATTATTTACATGTATTGATAGGATTATGGATCAACAGTTTAGATCAGTAGATGCTTATGGTCGACGGAGGATGTTTGGGTATTTATGGGAGATACTGTAGATATAGATAGATAGATAGATAGATAGATAGATAGATAGATAGATAGATAGATAGATAGATAGATAGATAGATAGATAGATAGATAGATAGATAGATAGATAGATAGATAGATAGATAGATAGATAGATAGATAGATAGATAGATAATTTATTCATCCCATAAGGAAATTTACAGGTTCCAGCAGTATCACAAACTTAAAAACAACAGTAGTAAAAACACAAGAGTAAAAAATACTTTAAATTCCACAAGGAGTCAGTGATGTAACGTATACCGGTATTATAAAAGATTTTACAACTGAAACATTTACATACACATTTTACTCTTAACTGTAAATAAGGTGAAGATAATGTCTTTCAAATTGAGTTTTTAAGGAAAAAGTAACAAAATATAAAATATGACAGAACCAACAATGAAACAGCAGTAACCACCAACAAGAAGTGAGTTCTAAAATTGAATCCAAAATTCAATTTCTCATATTTTTTTTTATATAAGCTGTTAAATGGAGCTTTTTCTCAGCTTACAAATAGGATCCTATCAGTTTGTAGTCATTTTCTGCTTCTAAAGTGTACCTGTTTAAATGGTCTCACAGGTGTGAAAAGCAAATCTTGCTAAATGATGTATTATTTATGATTCTCAGGTGTGAGACAAGAATAGTCAGCTACAGCAGAATCGCTGTGATCATATCCATTTTGATCAGCTAACTGTTTTTCCTTTGGTTATCTCAGAAAAATAACAGTCTGTGGCATTTTCAGTATTCTATGGATGACATTTGTCTGCAGGCAGGGAGTTTCCAGGTTTTGTGGTGATATATGAGCCGACTTCTCTCCCTTGTGTGACAAACCTATAAATGAGTCCCGGCTTAGCTCAAGGGGGAGTTTTCAGACTTACCTGGTGTTCACGATGGGACGTCTTCCTCAGCTTAAGTTTGTGTGTTTGTGTGTTTGTGTGTGGCGCTTGCACACTTTGGTGAGCAGCTGTTAGCAGAATCATGTCCAGTGTGTGTATTTTTGCAGGATCACTGGGTGTTATTTTTTTTTTGTCTCCCTGATGTAAAATGTGCCCCCAGGTAGAGTGTTCCTCCTGCATTCCTCACACATACACACACACACACACACACACACACACGTATATACATGGAACAACACGTTCAGGTATGTTCCACAAATGTTAACCAATCCGCTGGGACTGCAGACCTTACAGAGAAAAATAAGATGCTTTGGAGAGCATAAGTAAGAGGGAGGAGTGAAGCCACATGTATCCATGGCAACAGCCACAGTCCATAGTGTTTTTAGAAAAGTGTGTGATGATTGCAAAAAGGAAGGCAAATGGATTCCCAGTGGGGTTTACCTCTTTGTTGCCGTGGCCCCTTTTTGAGAAACCATTACTTCAAATGTGCATGTGTGTCGGCGCTTGAGTCGGTGTGTGTTTGTGTGTTTGTGTGTGTGTGTGTTTGTGGGGTGGGGGTGGGGGTGGATGATATTTTAAGAGTGTGTTTGTGATCTTCCTCAACACAGTGCCATCAATACTAATGCATTATCAGAGTACATGTGCCTGTGATCTTCCTCCTTCCACATCACGTATACCCAAACATTCCCAGATCAGTCAATACAGTTCCATTACACTGGTCGTGTAATTGTACCCACATACACACAACAAATACACAAACTCTATCCCCTGTCGGACTTAAATTAATGAGATTCAGAAGAATAAAGGCACTTTCACTTACAATAAACAGGGTGTGGTCTCAAATAGTAACAGTAGTCAAACTAGATCAAATACTAGACTTTAGAGCAAACATATTCCATGATTGTTAAAGGTTGAAGTTTTAGGATTAAATTTGTACAGTTTATATTGTAGTCGGTGTTGTTTGATGGCTTTAAAGCAGTGGTTCCCAAACTTTTTTGGCTTATGACTAGGGATGGGAATCGAAAATCAATTCTTTTTTGAGAACCGTTTCCCAGTAGCTTGATTCCTTGGAATTCTTTGCCTGCCTGCTTAACGATTTTGCTTATTGATTCCGCCTTTGTTGTGCATGCACAATGACGTCACACGCATTGTTTTGGTCAGAACGTAGCCAACATGGCGTTGAGGCAGAAACGGTCTAAACAGATGACACCAGGTCCACTTACTTGGAACACGTGCAAAGCTTCCATGTCTTCAAAAGGGTGGAATCCTTCCAATATCCTCAAACATTTGTCCACAGCAAGTGAATCATTTACAGGAATGTCATGTATTTGATACTCTACTTAGTGGCGCTTGTGAATGTAGCGGCAGAGTGAACGCCAGTTCCGGTGTGGGCAACAACGTGGTAACTCCTCAAATACAAGTTTCCGAAGGTAAGAAGGGAAAGGAAATGAGGTGCACAACAACGAGAGACAAGCCGAGCCCAGTCGAACCAGTTCCACGTAGTAGAAATGCGGTAATAGAGGAATTAGTAAAGAGTCTTTAGTTTCACTTTCACTGCGCCCCCCCAACCGGGCCCAGCGTCATCTGTTATTATTTGTACATAGTGTATATGCTATATTTTTTGTGCAGAGATGGAAATATTAAAGACAGTTAATGCAAACACACCCGTTTGTACTCTTTTATTCCTTCACTCAATGAGAATCGATAAGGAATCGGATCGATAAGCAATATCAATAATGGAATTGGAATTGTTAAATTCTTAACGAGTCCCATCCCTACTTATGACCCCATTTTAACATCACAAATTTCTGGTGACCCCAGACATTCAAAACGGAGACATTTTTCTCTTAGAGACATCTTAGCGGGGTCAGGCAGGCAAAGAAATCTTTCCATTCTCTGTTCCGTCTGGTTTTCTGACTGCGACTGTGTCTGGGCGGGTTGAAGCGTAGTAACACATGCGGTCACATGATTGGGTCAGTCAAGACATGTATGGAAGCAAATCCGTGTCATCAGATTTTGAATTATAAAAGAAGATTTGTAGCTGAAGAAAAGTTTTGAACACACGTTAAAAAAAAAAGAGGTTGTAAAAATAATTTGTGCAAGTGTAGACCATATTTGTATCATTGGGAATGTTTTGTTCACATGTATAACTAAATCTGATGGAGGCACAACTCTGCCACCCTCAGGTGCAATGCTGAAGTTACGAGTTTCAAAAGTGAAGTTACGAATTACGAAACTGAAGTTACGAGTTACGAAACGGAAGTTATGAACCTGAAGTTACAAGTTACAAAACTGAAGTTACGAGTTACGAAACTGAAGTTACAGATCACCAAATACAAGTTACGAATTACGAATTTTGGCCTTGTTCTGATGTCCGAGCGAATAACCAATCAGAGCGTTATTCACTGACCTGCCAATCAACATTACCCCACCTATATGCAAATTTCCACCCAATCAAATAGTAGCGGCAAATTTCCTGCACACACTCGAAAATCAAATAGAAACTCGGCGGCACTAAGGTACCAAGAAAAAGGGGGCGTTCCCGTGTATCGCGTATTTTAAAAAGAGGGCTCGAAGTCGTCCATTCGATCCCCTCAGTTCAACAAGTACGACACCAACACTATAACCATTAGCCGAGGACAAAATTTAGACCCTAATAACAACATCATCTAGGCTTATTATTGATGCATCACAGCCTCTTTGGTTATATGATTTCCTTTATATTTCTCATCACAATCTTACGGAGCCCGGGAAGGGACGTGAAGAAAAAAACAAAAAGTATTGTGTTATAACGCAATACTTTTGCATTACAACACAATCATATGAACAAAACATTCCCAATGATACAAATATGGTCTACACTTGCACAAATTATTTTTACAACCTCTTTTTTTTTTACGTGTGTTCAAAACTTTTCTTCAGCTACAAATCTTTTATAATTCAAAATCTGACGACACGGATTTGCTTCCATAGATATGCCCTCTCAGACATTATATCCTGCATTTTATTTGAACTTGATTTTTATGAGGAAAAGTATGCGGTGTTTTAATTATAATGAAATATATATTGAATCATTAAAAACAAATATTAGTAATTTTTTTTTTTTTTAATCAATTGCTAAGAATTGCAGGTGACCCCACGTGAGGTCGTGACCCCAAGGTTGAAAAACACAGCGCTAAACCTGGTCATAAACCTAAGTGCTTCACATAGACTGATGTAAGCGAACGAGCAAACAAAAAAAAGTTGCTAGCTCAGAAATGGTGTCAGCTAAAATTAGCACACAAAAGTTTGCACAAGCACAGAATCATGCACACAGTTTAGATATCCAAACCTTAAGATTTCGATGTATTCTTAGTTTTGCGTCATGGTAACTTTATAGGAACAGGCTCAAATGGTCATAAATGTTCAAATGATTTCTTCTCTTTTAGCTCCAGCTGTAGTTGCACATGCAGCTGTATGTTGTGTATTTATGTTGCACAATGAAGCTGTAGTATAAGTGTATAACAGCATACAATATTCCAATTACTGTGTCTCCACTTGTTGCACTGCAGTGACCTGTACTGCATTTACTGAACAGACTGTGTCCACCAAAGCACACATGCTCATTACAATTCACAACAATTTTCCAATATGAATGCATTATACTTCCTCCAGCCCGACCTCATTTGTGTCTCTTTCAAACATCCTCCCCCCCCACCCCACCCCCCACACACACACACACACCTACACACACACACACACACACACACACACACACACACACACACACACGTACCCAGTGTTAGTATGCATAATTAACAGTAAGATAAAAAGAAATAGATAAAGAAATAAAGAAAAGAAACAGGCTGAGCACAGGAGGACCATAAAGCAAAAGAGAGGAGGCGCCATCACAGGGAGCGACCTGCACTGGCGCTCAAGTTCTCCTCAGGTTCTTCTCAGGTTCTCCTCAAGTTCTCCTCAGGTTTTCCTCAAGTTCTCCTCAGGTTCTCCTCAGGTTCTTTTCAGGTTCTCCTCAAGTTCTCCTCAGGTTCTTTTCAGGTTCTCCTCAAGTTCTTCTCAGGTTCTCCTCAGGTTCTCCTTAAGTTCTCCTCAGGTTCGTCTCAAGTTCTCCTCAGGTTCTCCTCAACTTCTCCTCAGATTCTCCTCAAGTTCTCCTCAGGTTATTCTCAAGTTCTCCTCAGGTTCTCCTCAGGCTCTCCTCAATTTCTCCTCAGGTTCTTCTCAGGTTCTCCTCATGTTCCCCTCAAGTTCTTCTCAGGTTATCCTCAGGTTCTCCTCAAGTTCTCCTCGGGTTCTTCTCAGGTTCTCCTCAGGTTCTCCTCAAGTTCTTCTTAGGTTCTTCTCAGGTTCTCCTCAAGTTCTCCTCAGGTTCTCCATTGGTTCTTCTCAGGTTCTCCTCAAGTTCTCCTCAGGTTCTCCTCAAGTTCCCCTCAGGTTCTCCTCAGGTTCTCCTCAAGTTCTCCTCAGGTTATTCTCAGGTTCTCCTCAAGTTCTCCTCAGGTTCTCCTCAGGTTCTTTTCAGGTTCTCCTCAAGTTCTCCTCAGGTTCTTCCCAGGTTCTCCTCAGGCTCTCCTCAATTTCTCCTCAGGTTCTCCTCAGGTTCACCTCAATTTCTCCTCAGGTTCTTCTCAGGTTCTCCTCAAGTTCTCCTCAGGTTCTCCTCAAGTTCTTCTTAGGTTCTTCTCAGGTTCTCCTCAGGGTCTCCTTAAGTTCTCCTCAGGTTCTTCTCAGGTTCTCCTCAAGTTCTTCTTAGGTTCTTCTCAGATTCTCCTCAAGTTCTCCTCAGGTTCTCCTCGGGTTCTTCTCAAGTTCTCCTCAGGTTCTCCTCAAGTTCTTCTTAGGTTCTTCTCAGGTTCTCCTCAGGGTCTCCTTAAGTTCTCCTCGGGTTCTTCTCAGGTTCTCCTCAAGTTCTTCTTAGGTTCTTCTCAGATTCTCCTCAAGTTCTCCTCAGGTTATTCTCAGGTTCTCCTCAGGTTCTTTTCAAGTTCTCCTCAAGTTCTCCTCAGGTTCTCCTCAAGTTCTCCTCAGATTCTTCTCAGGTTCTCCTCAGGGTCTCCTTAAGTTCTCCTCGGGTTCTTCTCAGGTTCTCCTCAAGTTCTTCTTAGGTTCTTCTCAGATTCTCCTCAAGTTCTCCTCAGGTTATTCTCAAGTTCTCCTCAGGTTCTTTTCAAGTTCTCCTCAAGTTCTCCTCAGGTTCTCCTCAAGTTCTCCTCAGATTCTTCTCAGGTTCTCCTCAGGTTCTCCTCAGGTTATTCTCAAGTTCTCCTCAGGTTCTCCTCAAGTTCCCCTCAGGTTCTCCTCGGGTTCTTCTCAGGTTCTCCTCAGGTTCTCCTCAAGTTTTTTCCCAGGTTCTCCTCAGGTTCTCCTCAAGTTCTTCTCAGGTTCTCCTCAGGTTCTCCTTAAGTTCTCCTCAGGTTCGTCTCAAGTTCTCCTCAGGTTCTCCTCAGGTTCACCTCAAGTTCTCCTCAGATTCTTCTCAGGTTCTCCTCAGGTTATTCTCAAGTTCTCCTCAGGTTCTCCTCAAGTTCTCCTCAATTTCTCCTCAGGTTCTCCTCAATTTCTCCTCAGGTTCTCCTCAGGTTCCCCTCAAGTTCTCCTCAGGTTCTCCTCAGGTTCTCCTCAAGTTCTTCTTAGGTTCTTCTCAGGTTCTCCTCAGGTTCTCCTCAGGGTCTCCTCAATTTCTTCTCAGGTTCTCCTTAGGTTCTCCTCAAATTCTCCTCAGGTTCTTCTCAGATTCTCCTCAGGTCCTCCTCAAGTTCTCCTCAGGTTCTTCTCAGGTTCTCCTCAGGTTCTCCTCAAGGGCATAATGCTGAAAAGCTGCCTCACCGTGAGTCTTCGTGTTAGCTTTTGGAACAGTTCTCAGGCCAGTGCCAGAGGAGCTCAGGCTGCACCAGGGTTCAGACGGTAAAAGCAAGTCTACAAGATAAGAAGGAGCAAGACCATTAAGACATTTAAAAACCATTCAAAGGACCTTCAAATCATTTCTGAAATACACAGGGAGCCAATGCCGTGGTTTTCAAACTGCTGTAATGTGAGCCCGCCTTCTGGTCTTCGTCAGCACTGGAGCAGCTGAGTTCTGGAGAAGTTGGAGTTGTGAAGTTCTATCTTTGGGAAGACCAGAAAGCAGTTTTTATGGTGGATCTAATGTGTGGGATAAAAGTGAGCTCAGAGTCAAAGATAACACCCAGGTTTTTTATTTGTTTTGATGGTTAAAGGAACACGCTTGTAGTTTTGGTCAGTGTTTCTCTGTCGTAGCCTCAGGACCGACAACTAAAAATTCAGTTTTGCCCTGGTTGAGCTGTAAGAAGCTTTCTACCATCCAGGTTTTAATAGCTAAAATACACTTAAAAAGGGCATCTCTCTCTCTCTCTCTCTCTCTCTCTCTTTCTCTCCCTATATACATATATATATATATATATATATATATATATATATATACATATATATATATGTATATATATACACACTAGGCCTGTAATGGTACGCGTACTGAACCAAACCGTTTCGGTACCCACCTGTTCGTTTCGGTACACAGCTGTACCGAAACAACACAGTATGATGAGAAAAAGAAAAAGGAATGAAAGACGTCGTTCAACACGGAACTTTAAATCTGCGCAATTTTCACACGGACTTAATAAAGGAGCACACATTGAATATGAAATAGCAGTTGATATAAGGTTAAAAAAACAACAAATATGATGTGAACCTGGAAGGAAGAGACTGAAGACCCTCCACCATCATTACAGTCCAGTTTGGATCAGTTCAGGTTCAGGTGAAAGACAACAACGAGGAAAGAGACGTTAATAAGACAGACGTTGTTTGGCCCCTAGGAACTACGGTAGTTCTAAAACACTTACACTAGCTCTGTCTGTCTGTCTGTCTGTCAGTTTGTCTGTCTATCACACACGCTGTATAATAGAGGAATAAATAGAACGTTGAAAGTATGTAAAGTTTCACTTTCGTTTCACGACAGCATTCGTTACATTAGTTATGGACCGCACCCCCAGGTATATAATTGCGTGCCCCCCCATGCCCCGGCTCCGAAAAAAAAAAAAAAAAATCCCCCGTGCACACAGGCACACACAAATACACACAGTGTCCTAAACAGTTTGTTCTCTGTCCTAAAATAAATAATTTGGTTCATTGTGTTGTCAAAGTTTCCCTTCAGTTTGTTTCAACAGAATACCAGTTTACCCTCTTGTTAATGTTGCACTTCACGTGGATTTTTTGTGTTATTTTTATTCAGAATGAAAACTGACAGAACTGTGATTAGATTTTTCTTGTTTGTTCAAAACTACCTTTCTGGGAAAAGTGCAATACTAATGTTTAAAATACATTTAGTAAATTTAATAATTTATTTTATTTTCAATTTCATTTGTAGCAGCAGAATTATATTATTCCTGTTTTTCTATATTCTATTGTCTCCAAAAATTGGGGGAAAAATGTTTTAAAAATTCATAAATGCATTAATAGGCATTTTGGTTTTCTTTCTTCCCATATCGAACCGAAAAAAAAACGAACCGTGGCTTTGAAAACCGAAAACGTACCAAACCGAAAATTTTGTTTACTGTTACAAGCCTAATACACACACATACCTACGCATGCATACACACACACACACACACACACACACACACACACACACACAGAAGGAGGTTGTGTGCATCAGGGTTGGATTTGCAGGGAGTGAGTGAAGTCACCACTTGTCTGTAATGCTAACAATGGAGGGAGTGGGAGAAAAGCAAAGTAACAGTGGGTGAGGGTTTGGTGTGCCGGTGAGTGGGTGGTTTTGAGGGTGGTAGCCATAATATTCATTATCCCATCAGCTTCTGACTTATCATCACCTATTCACACACTCTCATGAACACATGTATTAACAAAACATGGTTTTTAATCACTTATGCCTTCATTCTCACACACCACATCCCACACACACACGCAAAAACACACATGCACGCTCGTGGCTCTCAGTATGCTCTTGTAGCTATTAGGCTAGTCTCATTAAAGCTCTTCAGACTAATTATCTCCCCTGATGAGCCACAGGTCTCAATGGGATGACGGAGAGGGAGTGGGCATGATTGACTTGGCCCGTGCTTTTCTCAGTGAACCATTAGGCTTGTGAATTGAAACCCACAAATGTACAGTGTATTTGCACGCACACAGATATTCCCACATGCACATATTTGTGTTAAATGTAAGTAAGTCAGCTTCCTGTGTTCATTTCCATCTCATAGAAAAGACCAGTCAGAAAAAAAAAAAAAAAAAAGTCAGGGTGTGATTGTGTGTGTGCACTTTCTCTCTTTGTGAATGTGCATTAGAGTGTTATGTTCGCCACTTTTCCTCTCTCATGAGCCAGGTGCCACATGGGAATGTGGGGAATGCAAGCCTGCAATGAGTGATGGTGACAGTACGCCGGAGAAACAGAGCGATGGAGGAATATGAAGGGAGGGAGGGAGGGAGATGCCTCACATTTACTCTACAGATATTGTACCAACCACTGATAAGCACTGTCACACCCAAGCAAAAAAAAAAAATTCCCCCTATGGATCATCATTCATTTTAATTCCCTCATTTATCAGTTTTTGCCATGGTGTTTGGGCAATTGAGGCTGATATTTGTTTTCAGTGTGGGCTGTGTATGCATGCCTAAGTAATGGAAGCCAGAAAAGAGAGGAGGAGAAAGGGAGGATATTGAGAAGTTGGTAAATAATTTACAGTATGTTAGAGACGGGGAGAGACTTGGAAAGGGCAGGGCCAGGAGTCAGGAAGTTAAACTGCGATAGTCGGGTTCACAATCCATCCAACGTATAGTCGTATTGTTGGAAGAAATGAAACTGCAAAAATGCAAAGAGCGTGGGAGTCAGAGTTGTGCTAAGGATTTATTCTGCGGTAGAAATATCCTTCTGACCACCAAGGCCATCTTATCTTTACAACTTCTGATTACGTTAGTCCATTAAATCCTGAATGGAAGCTTTGGAATGTGAATCTGACCTGAGAGGAAAGTATCATTGTTCTGAAGTACTCTGCCCCCAGACCTTAAGCTCACAGAACCCATGCAGGAAATGCCTGGATATTGTGCTGTAAAAAGTGATTCTACAACACTATGACCTGATACAAAACATTTGTCATTCATAAAAATAAAAAGTCAACATTTGAAAGCCTCTTAGACACTATAATATCTCATCTCAGACCTCTTTTTCAAAGATTTTTTCAAGGATAATTTTATATTTCAAGACTCTCTTTCTGAAGCGATTCTAAAGTAACTGACAGGAGGCTATAAATCCCCAACTACACACTGTGCATAAATTGATACAGATAAACCAAATATGAGGCTTCAGGTGTCCAAGCAATAAGACTGTATTTACTATCCTCCACTTTTACAGAATTCTGACTGTGGAATTTGTACTTTGTGTTTCCCAGGATAAAGCTTTAGCAGAGGAACAATAACACACGGAAATAATTTCATCCTAAAATAGAAAGCATAACAATTGCTTTGAGACACTTAAAAAACATGAAGCTACCCTATACTGAATGACTTTAGCTCACTGTGTTTGAAGAGGAAATGAAAGGTTGTTTATCACCTCGAAATTACAGAGAAGAAATGGCCTGTGTTGTTTGCACAGGTACATGAGATAGTTAATGCCAGACCCTGGAGAATTAAGATGGAAATGATCAGGGATATGAAATAGAGGGCGAGATGAAGTGAGAGAAGCCACATATTAGTGATTAGCGATGTAGTCATTTATTCCGAACATGCAATGAAATTTAACATATATGTGAACAAACAAAACATACATAATAATACAAATGTCAACAATCATAACTAGGGGTGTGAGAAAATAAATATTGGTTCTGCAATATTTCACAATACTGTATCGATATTAAAAAGTACTGTAATGATATTTTTAGGTATTTATTCAAATGCAGATATTGTGGAGGTTCATTTTTGTTTTTTGTTTATATTTTATTTATTATTATTATCTCCACCAAGGAGGTTATGTTTTTGTCGGCGTTGGTTTGTCTGTTTGTCTGTTTGTGTGCAAGATAACTCAAAAAGTTATGGACAGATTTGGATGAAAATTTAAGGAAATGTTGATACTGGCACAAGGAACAAATGATTACATTTTGGTGGTGATTGGGGGGGAGGCACTAATCTGCCTTGGCGGAGGTCTACGCTGTCTTTTCTAGAAAAGCACTCATAGAGCACAGACCCCCACCAAGGCAGATCAGTGGGCCCCTGTGATCCCCCAACCCCCCCTGATCACCACCAAAATTTAATCATTTGTTCCTTGTGCCAGTGTGAGGGAGCTGTAGTGACCCCACCACCACCACCCCACTAACCAGGTGTATCCCATCCACCTCACACCCATTTAGTTTAATCATTTAGTACTTGTATTTATCCTTGCACCTATTTAGTTTAATTATTCAGTATTGGTATTTAATCCTTTAATTTACTGATGACCACTTTTTGTGTTGACATCTAAGACGGTACCTATTTAGTTTGTCTTCACTTGAAGTTGGCTCATTTTGTTTTCTCTCTCTCCTTTTGAGGTCAGCAGGTGGGGCACTCACATGGATGTACGCCCATGTGAGTGCAAGCAGGTGTAAAAGATCTGCCTGATCAGTCCAGATCATTCACCACCAGAGTCTCTCCAGGTGCAGACGATCGACCTGATCAGGCCAGACCATGGAGCCCAAAGGGAGGGGAGGTGTAGCAGGGAAGGACAGGATTAAAGTTATCACAAGGGGTACATTTTTTTTTTAGAGATAATACATTAATTTAAATATTAAGGTTGATATTTAGGTTTGTGTTTGTAGAGGGGGTTAAGTGAGGTGGATGTTTGTTTCAGACTTGTAAACTAGTCCGTATTGGATTCACCTGTGGATGAGGGGGTGGTGGAGTGGGCCAGGCCTATCTATTTAAAGGGGGTCTACAGACTTGTAAATGTTCTTTTTTTTTTTTTTTTTCCTTTTTCTTCTTTCTTTCCCCCTGATGCCTGTGAAGGGGGAAGATGCTGCTGTATTTTTGTTGGTGCATAAAAAAAAAAAAAAAGTTAAGTATTTTTCCAACTCCTAATGGCTTTTGTTTGACTCGGGCGCTGTGGCTTCCCTGGTTAAAGGAAGAAGACCAACAAATCTTACATTTTGGTGTCAGGAGTGGGATCGTTGCAGTTAGCCTGAGCATGAATCAACAAAGAAATGCCACCTAAAGCACCCAAGGTCCAGAAGGTGGCTGAAACCCCGGAGGAGGACACTCAGGTGGAGGGGGCTACAGGGGGAGTGCCAGTTGTTGAAGAGCTCAAAGAAGAGTCACCAGGGGGCGCCAGCATGAGCACCATTATGGGTACGCTTCAGCAATGTTTGAAGTTCCAATCAGATCTGAATGAACGTTGGAGCAGAGAGAGAGTGAGGTAAGAAGAGCAATGGTGACAAATGCAGGTGCAGGTGGACTGACTCAGAGGTGGCCGTGAGACCCTGGCCCAGGGTGGAAACCAACCTGGGCCCAGTTCCCCTCCATGGCAACTGGAAGAACCAGTTCCAGTGTCCCCCAGGGGGAGGGACACTACAAGAGGCTCAGCACATTCAGCAATTCCCAGATTAGAGGATGGGGATGATATAGAACAATACCTCACCACATTTGAACAACTGGCCACTGCCTACCACTGGCCAAAGATGGACTGGGCGGTGAGGCTGGTCCCATATCTGAATGGTAAGGCCTGTGCAGCATATATGGCCATGGCTGTTGAAGACTCTTGTTGTTATAAATGCGTGAAAGAAGCAATTTTGATGAAATATGAGATCAATGAAGAGGTATACCGCCAACGGTTTCGGGAGCCGGACCAGCAGCTGGGAGAGACTCCGCGGAAGTTCTACAACTGCCTAAAAGACTTTTACCTGAAATGGATGCAGCCAGAGACGAAGGAGCAAGTGGGGGAAGTCCTCATTCTAGAGCAGTTTTACCGCTCACTGTCCCCAGAGCTGAGAGTGTGGGTTAAGGAGCGAAACCCATCATCGGGACGTGAAGCAGCAGAGATGGTGGAGAACTTCTTGTCGGCTAGACGGGGACCAAAGACCTTCAGGTTTGAGCCCCCCTCCAGGAGCAGTGCATCAGGGGGTAAGTCTGTGGGTTCTGGTGTAGGTGGTGGTCCGGGTCAGGTGGGAGGAATTACTAAGGCTGGGACAGAAAGGGTAGGGCTTAAGCAAAGTAATTCTTCTGCCAAGGTGCTTGTGTGTTATTCTTGTGGCCAGGAGGGGCACATAAAGCCACATTGTCCAGATAGGAAAGCAAAATCTGCTTATTTTTGTACTGTACCCCGACCAGGAAGGGAAGATGTGCAGGGTCAAGGCAGGAGACAGGTTACTGAGGTCAAAGTTAATGGGGAGCCAGCCTTAGCTTTGTTAGACACGGGTAGTGAACAGACCCCTCAGTTTTGAAGGGGCAGGGCCAGTTTGTGGGTCCAGGCCTTGACATCTCTTGTGTGCATGGAGATAATCAGATTTACCCAACCACCATAGTTTATGTGGAAGTGGCAGGTCAAATGTTCCTGTTAACAGTTGGGGTGGTAGAAAATCTTGCTCATCAGGTGATTTTGGGTGAGGATATCCCAATTTTGCAAGACCTTGTTCAAACATATACGCCTGTTTATGTGGTGACCAGATCACAGAGCAGCTCACAGAGGAAGACATATTTAGACAGTACAGATGGAAGAGCAGAGCTAGTGGAGGAGTTTCCACGTCCAAAAAGGCTGTTAATGTAGATAGAAATTCAAAGTGCGACTTACCATTTTTTGATTGTGACATACCTTTTGTGGGCCCCTTAAAAATGCGCAAGAGTAGGCGCCAAGGAGACAAGAGAAGATGTCAGGTACAGTCAGAAAGTTGTCAAAATGTTTCTCAAAGCCAGAGGTTTCTGATGATAATTACCTGTGGATTTTTCACATTATTTCCTGAAATTTTCATCCAAATCTGGGGCACTGATCTGCCTTGGCGGAGGTCTGCGCTCTCCGAGTGCTTCTAGTTTAACACTCTTTTATTAAATAATCTTAGTATCTTTGTTGGGATTGCACAAAAATGTTAGTTATGAACTAATAGAATATGAACATTTGAACAAAATCTTAAACTGTAATGTCCATAAAACATAATTTAAGTTTTAAACACAGAAAAGTTTTGTGATATAGCGCTAGATCCTGTTCTGATCAAATAAAAATGTGTTTAGTATTTCTGGTGTAATTCAATTCTTCAAGGAAATAATCATTTAAAAAAAATAAGAAACAAACAAAAAATTGCCTTTTTAACAGTATCATGATATATTGTGATATATCGTATCATGATCCTAGTATTGTGATTTGTATCGTATCGCCAGATTCTTGCCAATACACACCCCTAATCATAACAATCTTAGAAGAACAGCACAATACGCCATCTACACGCCCGAAAAGGGGTGGGAAGAAGTGCAACTCATTTAATCCCACCCCCTCTTCCTAAAATATTATTAATAATATATATATATATATATATATATATACATACATACGAGGGCTGTTCAATAAGTTCATGGCCTTACCCAGAACAGAACAACACAGACTGATAATTTATATTTTATTTTTCAACATAATCTCCATTTACAGCAATGCACTTGGTCCATCGATGTTCAAGCATCACTATCCCATCACGAAAGAATGTAACATCCTGTATTATAACAACCAGTATTTCTGGGTGAGGCCATGAACTTATTGAACAGCCCTCGCATATCCCTCTTCGTTTTCTGTTACTCTTTTATATTTCTATATCTATTCACACACACACTCATTCATCCATATACACATACATATGTTTATACATATACCCGCAACATACAAGTACACACTGCAAATCGTTTGGGACTGAAAAGACAGAAAATGTATTTTGGGGAAATCCTGTAGAATTTTGGGATGGATGTCCTGGGTATTCTCCCTGAGGGAATAAGCGGAGAATCTATTGTGTCTTTATGCAAAAGCCAGTAATTACTGACAGTAGCTATTACATTAAATTGGTTTTTACTAAATCCCCCCAAATTATAAACAATGACCATTCAAGTTGAAAGGAAAATACAAACACAAGCAGTTGCTCTAAAAACCCCACACCAATTAATATCACACTGATTTCTAAAATGACATCCCCGTTAACAAAGTCAGGCCCTCAGTTTGCTTTCTGCCTCCCGCTGAGGGGGGAGGAGAGGGGTGGAGGGGGTGAGGAAAAAGACAGAAATGTTGAGAACAGATGGCAGAGTGGCCTCTATGTTCGACTGCCTGGGTGATTATAGACACAGCTGTCAGTCATTTGCATGTGTGTGTGTGCACATGTGTGTACATATGTGTGCTGTGTCTGGTTTGTGTGTCATGTATGTGTGTGTGTGTGTGTACCATCTCCCAAACCCCTTCATGTGTTTCTCAGTTTCTTTGACACATTCTGTCATGGTAATGTTACACTAGATCCAAGGGTTTATTGCTATTAAAAAAAATAAAAATGTTGTGGTTGCAGTGGTGTCAGAGCAGAACACAGATCTCAAATCAGATTCACACAAAGAACACAACATTCATGTCACTTGCCTACTCCATTATGAGTCTGCTTTCTATTCTCTCTCTCTCTCTCTCTCTCTTTGGATGATGGAGGGAATTTTCTATGACTTGGTGTTATCCCCATCTAGTGGTGGTTTATGTTATAAGTGCATATCTGTAGACACACCTTAATATTGGTCTTATTTTGTAGCATCTGAAGTGATATCTTTGAATATTGTTCCGTATTGGCAGATAATATTAGAGCCACACTGATAAGAAATCAGATATTTTGAGAGTCATGTGAAATTTTATCTCTTATAACGTCTTGTAATGTATCTGTTCATTTCTATTTCACATTACAAATTCATTCCTAACCTTTACTTAAACTTGGAGATATACTGAAGATGCAACCTCATTGACAATATAGCAGAACAAAACATCTGAAACATACAATGGACGTATCAGAAATACCAAAAAGTAACACAGACAAATTAAAAACAGAGAAGTCTCCGTAAAAACAGGAGCGGCTGGAGGTAAAATAAGATGGAATTATGGATTTAAAACACAAAATTTTTGAAACATACGATGCACATATCACAAGAAACTACAGAAATACAAATACAAACATCTGCAGCTGACCTGAAAAAATATAATTTTTTACTAAAATCACATTAAGCAAATGACTTTATTCACACAAAACTACTGTTCTTTCATCCCACTCTTTTGTAATATTACACTAAATACTGTTTGATTCAAGCATAAACATTTCAGTGATTTTTTTTTTTTTTTTTTTTTTTTTTTTTTTTTTTTTTTTTTTTGAAATGACAGATACCTTATATAGCAACTTTCCAAATAAAATCACACATCTTTATTCAAGGAATATTATTTTATAAAACCTCATCTTTGGATGTGTGTTTCAGTATAATATCAGATAATTTCCTATATTTAGCTTTAATTATATAATCAAGACACCATCAGTCATGAGACTGAGGTTTATGTGTGTGGAAAGACTACGTATTTGTGGCACATCCCTGTGCTGTCAGTGTCGGCAGCATTGTGTGAAATCATGATCTCATTTTGAAAAGATCAGAGCTAATTAGCAGCAGTTACCAGCCAGCTGTGGAAATTGTTTACTGAGGCAAATGAGGAAAAAGGAAGAATCATCAAGTAAAGGGTGCACTAAAAGTCATGAATAAAACATGCAGCATGACATTCTTTTTTTGTTATTCTTATCTACATACAGTTTGCATACAGATTTTCCTGCCTGATTTTTTTTTTTTGAAAGACTAAAATTTGCATAA
This sequence comes from Sphaeramia orbicularis, assembly GCF_902148855.1. Lineage (NCBI taxonomy): Eukaryota > Metazoa > Chordata > Actinopteri > Kurtiformes > Apogonidae > Sphaeramia > Sphaeramia orbicularis. The sequence goes on along the minus strand of NC_043972.1, from coordinate 38,391,750 downwards.
GAGGCATATGTTAATTCTTATAAATAAATATGCCACTTATAAATATTTATGTAAATTAACCTTACCAAGAGGGGAAAAAAAAAAAAAATCAATAGCTTTGTTCCAGGATCTGTTGACTCAGAGTTCATGTTAAAACTTTTTCTAAAACTCTGAACCTACAGACAGTGTTTACATCATATTGTGGGTGTGAATGAGTCTCTGCAGGCATGGTAGTGGGTTTCTGGCAGGGGGGTGTACGTAGCGGTCCATCATGTTGTTGATCCAGTCCTTGTACGGCACAGCTTGCTGTATACACTAGGGTCAGCTGGGTTACGGCAGCCATGGTTGAACCACTGCACACCCTGCAGTTGGCCGTCACACACCATCACACTGGAACCATCAGTCTGGACAGCGAGGAGGGAATGGGACACAGGTATTATATGATAATGCACAACCTCATAAATATAATTACACACAACTATATTTTGGCACCACTTATTACATATTATGTATGTTTAATTATCATATTAATAATACACTGTCAACTACATATTGTATACATTGCTGTGATAGTGTATGTATGTGTGTCTATCTATCTCTCTCTATCTCTCTCTCTATCTCTCTCTCTATCTCTCTCTCTATCTCTCTCTATATCTCTCTCTCTATCTCTATCTATCTCTCTCTATCTCTCTATCTATCTCTCTATCTGCATACATACACACACACATACATACAGGGTGGGGAAGCAAAATTTACAATGAACATTTATTTGTTTTTTTCTCAGCAGGCACTACGTCAGTTGTTTTGAAACCAAACATATAGTGATGTCATAATCAGACCTAACTCTATTAGTCCATAACCTTTTCAGAAACTTTGGCCCATATGAGTAATCAGGAAAGCAAACGTCAAAGAGTGTGTGATTTGCTGAATGCACTCGTCACACCAAAGGAGATTTCAAAAATAGTTGGAGTGTCCATAAAGACTGTTTATAATGTAAAGAAGAGAATGACTATGAGCAAAACTATTACGAGAAAGTCTGGAAGATACTATTAAAGAAGAATGGGAGAAGTTGTCACCTGAATATTTGAGGAACACTTGCGCAAGTTTCAGGAAGCGTGTGAAGGTAGTTATTGAGAAAGAAGGAGGACAGCATAGAATAAAACATTTTCTATTATGTAAATTTCTTGTGGCAAATAAATTCTCATGACTTTCAATAAACTAATTGGTCATACACTGTCTTTCAATCCCTGCCTCAAAATATTGTAAATTTTGCTTCCCCACCGTGTGTGTGTGTATGTGTGTGTGTATATATGTGTATGTGTATGTGTGTGTGTGTATATATATATATATATATATATATATATATATATATATATATATATATATATATATCTATATATATATATATATATATATATTTATAAATAAAATGTGTGTGTATATGTATGTGTGTGTGTATATATATATATATATATATATATATGTAATTTTTTTTTCCCAATTTCTGTTATACTGATAATTTCTTTCCTGCTACTTTTTATTCTACTTGAATGGAATGACTGTAACACCCAATAACTTCCCTGTGGGATTAAGTATTCTGATACTGATTCTGATTCTAAATGGACATACAGGTTAGGGTCAGGGTTAGGATGAAGGGATAGGAAAGGAGAAAGATGACAGAAAAAGACATGCTCATGTGGTGTCTTCATCCTTACCAAACAGTTGTCAGTGTTTGCTTGACCAGCACACACCATGTAGTAACTCCAGTACAGATACTCAGGGAAGGTGTTCATACAGGTCTGGTCGTCCACAATGGGCACCGTTATGCATTTCATCTGTCCATTATACCCAGCTGTTTCAAAGAAGAACAGTTGGAATACATATGCCTTGAGAAATCAATCCCCTGATTTGTTCTTTTACATAGATTTTCTATCTTTGACTTATATCCCTTTTTTTTTTTTTGCATTCCTCTTCTTACACTGGTTTGTGAGGACCAAACCTTGAGTAAATATTATTTTCAAGGTCTACCTCTTTTAATTTGTCTCAATCACTGACGGGGGATTTTGACAGGCAATTACAAAGTCCTCCGATTAAAGCAAAGGATTCTTAGCATTTGTTTTACTTTTTTTTTTCTTCCGCTTCTTCTTCTTCTTC